>NC_053493.1:12772794-12953863 GCF_905171775.1 Rana temporaria
CAAGGATGAGTTGGGTTCCAAATCTGGAAAGTAGCACATAACAAAGGGGCGGGGATGCTCATGACCTCATTGACCTAAAATGACCACATGGCCAATGGAATCCGTGGCCTGCAGTGCATTGGAACGGCAGGGATGAGTTTGGTTTGTTCCAAACTCGGGAGATAGCAGGTAACAAAGGGATGTGGTTGCTTGTGACATAATTTACCTAATATGACCACATGGCCAATGGAATTCCTCCTGACCTGCAGCTCATTGTGACAACAAGGATGAGTTGGGTTTGGTCCAAACCCAGAAAGAAGCACGTAACAATGGGACTGGGATGCTCTTGACCTCATTAACCTAATATAACCACATGGCCAATGGAATCCCCGGCCTGCAAATTTATTGGGACAGTAGGGATGAGTTTGGTTTGGCCCAAACCCAAGAGAAAGTAGGTAACAAAGGGGTGGGGTTGCTTGTGACATCATTGACCTAACATGACCACATGGCCAATTGAATGCCAGACTTGCTGCTCATTGGGACAACAAGGGTGAGTTGGGTTCCAAATCTGGAATGTAGCACATAACAAAGGGACGGGGATGCTCATGACCTCATTGACCTAACATGACCACATGGCCAATGAAATCCCTGACCTGCAGCTCATTGTGACAACAAGGGTGAGTTGGGTTTAGTCCAAACCCGGAAAGAAGCACGTAAAAAATAAGACTGGGATGCTCTTGACCTCTTTGACCTAATATAACCACATGGCCAATGGAATCCCTGGCCTGCAGCTTTATTGGGACAGTAGGGATGGGTTTGGTTTGGTCCAAACCCAAGGGAAAGTAGGTAACAAAGGGGTGGGGTTGCTTGTGACATCATTAACCTAACACGACCAAATGGTCAATTAGATCCCTGACTTGATGCTCATTGGGACAACAAGGATGAGTTGGGTTTAGTCCAAACCCCGAAAGAAGAACGTAATAAAGGAACGGAGATGCTCTTGACCTAATATAACCACATGGCCAACGAAATCCCTGGCCTGCAGCTTTATTGGGACAGTAGGGATGAGTTTGGTTTGCCCCAAATACAAGAGAAAGTAGGTAAACAAGGGGTGGGGTTGCTTGTGACATCATTGACCTAACATGACCACATGACCAATTTAATCCCCGACTTGTTGCTCATTGGGACAACAAGGATGAGTTGGGTTCCAAATCTGGAAAGTAGCACATAACAAAGGGACGGGGATGCTCATGACCTCATTGACCTAAAATGACCACATGGCCAATGGAATCCGTTGCCTGCAGCTCATTGGAACGGCAGGGATGAGTTTGGTTTGTTCCAAACTCGGGAGATAGCAGGTAACAAAGGGATGTGGTTGCTTGTGACATAATTTACCTAATATGACCACATGGCCAATGGAATTCCTGACCTGCAGCTCATTGTGACAACAAGGATGAGACCAGAGATCAGACCGGGCAAATGTCCGGTGGGCCGCATGTCACGTCTCCCCCCAGTGTAACATGCAGGGGGTCCAGAACTGTTAGGGGGGTACCTGTGTAACAAACTGTGGGGGGCTGTGTAATGTAAAGGGGTCAAGAGGTGTGGTGCTATGTAATGTAAAGGGGTCCAGAGGTGCAGGGTGCTCTGTAATGTAAAAGGTCCAGAGGTGCAGGGTGCTGTGTAATGTAAAGGGGTCCAGAGGTGCAGGGTGCTGTGAAATGTAAAGGGGCCCAGAGGTGCAGGGTGTTGTGTAATTTAAATGGACCAGAGGTGCAGGGTGCTGTGTAATGTAAGGGGTCCAGAGGTGCAGAGTGCTGTGTAATGTAAAGGGGTCCAGAGGTGCAGAGTGCTGTGTAATTTAAATGGACCAGAGGTGCAGGGTGCTGTGTAATGTAAAGGGTCCAGGGGTGCAGGGTGCTGTGAAATGTAAAGGGGCCCAGAGGTGCAGGGTGCTGTGAAATGTAAAGGGGCCCAGAGGTTCAGAGTGCTGTGTAATGTAAAGGAGTCCAGAGGTGCAGAGTGCTGTGTAATGTAAAGGGGTCCAGAGGTGCAGAGTGCTGTGTAATGTAAAGGGGTCCAGAGGTACAAGGTGCTGGAACCCCACATCCCATCATCCACACTCACCACATCTCATCCAATAGAGACCCTTTGGGTTGTGGTTTCCAACACCTTGTTGTATCTATGTCATGAAGTATGAAGGCAAAAGGGGTCCAACCCGGCGCTAGCAAAGTGGCCAGTGAGTGTAGAACCATTTCAAAAATAATTTATTGAAACAAACAGATAAAAAAAAAGTCAATCTTAAATAAGGAGCATTAAAAACTTTCCCAGGGTAAAGCCAAACCCGGGAAACCCCGAGATGACACGGCGCAGTGGCGGTTGGTCACGCCGCTAAGCACCGCTGCCGCGCCCCAATCCCCCCTCCCGGGCTGCTCAGTCCAAAATGCCCGGGCCTATTTTTTGTCCCAGTCCGGGCCTGAAACAGACCCTCATGGTATGAAAATAAAATTCTTCTGGTGTGTATAGACCCTCTCTGGTAAGATTCCTAGCAGATCTCTTTCCCCAACAGACCCGGGACAATCATCCTCCTTCAATAAAACAGACTCCGTTCTCAGCACACAGAAGCGCCCGCTGGAGATACGTCCTTCATATGTGTTTGTTCAAGTCGCATCCTTTTAGAAGTGGGCTGCTCTGTGAAAACACGAAAAAAGCCGCCCATAAAGAATTTCTAATCCAATTGTTATTCCAGTTAATGCCTTTATCTACGTTGCCTAAGACCTTTTTTTTTATTTTTATTTTTGCAGCGTGAATGACAAGCTCCTCCGCCACCGCCGTGCCTCTCTCTGCTACTGTTACCAAGGTGCGCCATGTTTTGTGACAGTTGTATAAACATTCTTCAAGGTGTTTGTTTTTTCGTGAAAGCTGATTGATGTTGCTGCGTCTTTAAGGCAGATGTGTCTCTGGGATAATATTCCACGAGCGTGACCGACCGCCACCGCGCCGTGTCATCTCGGGGTTTCCCGTGTTTTGCTTTACCCTGGGAAAGTTTTTAGTGCTCCTAATTTAAGATTGACTTATTTTTTATCTGTTTGTTTTTAATAAATTATTTTTGAAATGGTTCTACACTCACTGGCCACTTTGCTAGCGCCGGGTTGGACCCTCTTTTGCCTTCATACTTCATGGCATAGATACAACAAGGTGTTGGAAACCACCTCCCAAAGGGTCTCTATTGGATGAAATGTGGTGAGTGTGGAGGGCATTGGAGGACAGGGACCTCATTGTCCAGTGGTGAGATGATTGGGGCTTTGTGACATGGTGACATTATCCTGCTGGAAGGAGCCATCAGAAGATGAGGGCACTGTAGTCATAAAGGGATGGACATGGTCATCAACAATACCAGTGATGGCAACCGTCCATATTTTTACGGACAGTTCGTAAAAACGGGCACTTTTCCCCCCGTTCGTAAATGTCCGTGGTTGCGGGAATGTGCCAGTAAAAATAGCCGAGATCGGTTCAGCTTGGAACTGCGCATGGAGATTGGAGGCAGGGGGTGATTGGAGGCAGGGGGTGGTTGGAGGCAGTTGGTGATGGTGGCTGCGGTGGCACCGCAAAGGGGGGTGGAGGCAGGGGGCAATGGAGGCAGGGGGGATTGGAGGCAGGGGAAATTGGAGGCAGGGGGGATTGGAGACAGGGGGTGATTGGAGGCAGGGGGTGGTGGTGGCTGCGGTGGCACAGCAGAGGGGGATGGAGGCAGGGGGCAATGGAGGCAGGGGGGATTGGAGGCAGGGGGCATTGGAGGCAGGGGGTGATTGGAGGCAGGGGGTGGTGGTGGCTGCGGTGGCACCGCAGAGGGGGATGGAGGCAGTGGGGATTGGAGGCAGGGGGAGATTGGAGGCAGAATAATTGGAATAACAAGAGATTGATCATGATTAAGCACTTTTTAAAAGTGTGAAATGCGTCAGCTCTTCTGTCCGTTCTGCTGTGGCATGTATTTTTGATCCCATGATCCCATCCCAAAAATGAGAAAGCCTTTTCTTTTTCAGCTGCGGCCCTATATCCAAGCAATATTTTTTTGAAAGCCAAACAAGGTTCTCAAAACCCATCAAAAGTGTACAACCTCCAAATAAAGGGGACCTTGCTGGCCAGTTAACCTTGCAATATGGTTAAAGGTTCTGAAAGCCAAAGGAGGTCCTCAATACCCCGTGAAAGCACACATAAAGAAGGCCTTGCTGGCCAGTTAAGTTAGCAATATGTTTTAAAGTTCTGAAAGCAGAACAAGGTCATCAAAACCCAATAAAAGAATACAACCTCCATATAAAGAAGGCCTTGCTGGCTTATTAACTTAGCAATATATTTAAAGGTTCTAAAAGCCAAATGAGGTCCACAATACCCAGTGAAAGCATACAACCTCTAAATAAAGGGGACCTTGCTGGCCAGTTAACCTTGCAATATGTTTAAAAGTTCTGAAAGCCAAAGTGGGTCCTCAAAACCTGCCAAAAGCATACAGCCTCCATACAAAGAGGGCCTTGCTGGCCAATTTACTTAGCAATCAGTGGCGGCTGGTGCTCAAAATTTTTGGGGGGCGGGGGGCGCAAACGAAAAAAACAAACAAAAAACAATTGCAGCCTCACTGTGCCCATCAAATGCAGTCACTGGGCCCATCAAATGCAGCCACTGTGCCATCAATTGTAACCACTGTGCCACGCCATCAAACGCAGCCACTGTGCCATGCCATCAAACGCAGCCACTGTGCCATCAATTGTCACCACTGTGCCATGCCATCAAATGCAGTCACTGTGCCATCAATTGTAACCACTGTGCCACGCCATCAAACGCAGCCACTGTGCCATGCCATCAAACGCAGCCACTGTGCCATCAATTGTCACCACTGTGCCATGCCATCAAATGCAGTCACTGTGCCATGCCATCAAACACAGCCACTGTGCCATCAATTGTCACCACTGTGCCGTGCCATCAAACACAGCCACTGTGACATCAATTGTCACCACTGTGCCATGCCATCAAACGCAGCCACTGTGCCATGCCATCAAACGCAGCCACTGTGCCCAATGCCCATCAATTGTCGCCACTGTGCCAATTGTCGCCACTGTGCCCTTTGTCGCCACTGTGCCCTTTAATTGTCGCCACTGTGGCAAT
Organism: Rana temporaria; assembly: GCF_905171775.1. Classification (NCBI taxonomy): domain Eukaryota; kingdom Metazoa; phylum Chordata; class Amphibia; order Anura; family Ranidae; genus Rana; species Rana temporaria. The sequence continues at coordinate 12,777,928 of NC_053493.1, forward strand.
TGATGCCACTGTGCCCTTTAATTGTCGCCACTGTGCCACTGTGCCCATTGTCGCCACTGTGCCCATTGATGCCACTGTGCTCAGTAAAATGCCTCTCCCCTCCCCCTGCCCGGCACTTACCTTTCTGGGGGTCAGCCATCCTCCTTCCACGTCCCTCAATGTCTTCTCCCGCCCTCGATGACGCTTCAGCCAATCAGGTTACTGGTAAACCTGATTGGCTGAGATGCCTGTCAGTCTTATCTAAGGAACGCACCCCCCGTACGTTCCTTAGATACGTTTCCGGAGCCTGAGGGCTGTACTCGGAAAGCCGCTGGCTCTGATAGGCACTTCCACACAGCCAACCAGCTGCCGTTATTCAGGTGGCGGCGCTCAGCATCCGGCCATCTGAATAGTCGGCAGCAGCTGGAAACAATAACATAGATTCATGCAATGCATGAATCTATGTTATTGTAATCAGTGGTGGACGGTGCGAGAGCCAGAGGGGGCGGCGCTCCGGCGCCCTCTATAGACGAACCGCCACTGTTAGCAATATTTTTAAAGGTTCTAAAAGACAAACAAGGTCCTCAAAACCCAATAAAAGCACACAACCTCCAAATAAAGAGAGCCTTGCTAGCTTATAGCGATAATTCCATTCAATATCACAGCTAAGTAATACTTTTTGAAATCAGGTAGAGCCAGACCCCCAGCATGCTTTCCTTGATGGCCAATTAAGCTAGCAATATGTTTTAAGGTTCTGAAAGCCAAAGGAGATCCTCAATACCCAGTGATCGCTTACAGCCTCCACATAAAGAAGGCCTTGCTGGCCAGTTAAATTAGCAATATGTTTTAAGGTTCTGAAAGCAAAACGAGGTAATCAAAACCCAATAAAAGAACACAACCTCCATATAAAGAGGGCCTTGCTGGCTTATTAACTTAGCAACATGTTTAAAGGTTCTAAAAGCCAAATGAGGTCCTCAATACCCAGTGAAAGCATACAACCTCTAAATAAAGGGGACCTTGCTGGTCAATTAACCTAGCAATATGTTTTAGAGTTCTGAAAGCCAAATTAGGTCCTCAAAACCTGGTTAAAGTGTACAGCCTCCATACAAAGAGGATTTTGATGGCCAGTTAACCTAGCAATATGTTTTAAGGGAAAGGGGTAGGGTGGAGAGAAAGCTTGGCCTTGGTACTCACATTTCCCCGTAACATCATACAGTCTATTTCCTTTATTACCAAAGTAGGAAATTAACAAGGGCAAAAATCGTATCAATTAGCTTTAGACATAACCTCCACATAAGTAGAAGTGTAGGTAAAATCTAACCAACCAGCCCATATTTTGTGTGTTTGGTAGCCATATTGCGAGATTCATCGGTAAAGTCGTCCATATGGTATACAGTGTGTGGTCAGCTACACTAAACCACTGTTGCACCGTGGGGATAACAGGTTGTTTTCAGTATAGTGGGATAAAGGGATATTGCTGCATTTAAAAGGTGAGGTGTGGTAGAGCGCTTATATTGGCCTAGTACAACCCAAGGGTCATTAGGGGCAGTGGGCTCTTCAATTGCTTCTATCCAATGTAGGATGTCAGAGCAGAAGGGGCGTATGTGTGGGCATTCCCACCATATGTGGGCGTGCATGGCAGCAGCCCCATAACGCCTCCAAAAGTGTCGGATACCTTAGGACACAGATGTCAAACACAAGGCCCAGTGGCCGAATCTGGCCCTCCAGATAATTTCATGTGGCCCTCACACCCCCCTCATCTCCGCCCCCACCTGGTCTCAGCAGTCAGCAGCAGAAAAGACAGGACTCCACCAGACCCTGCACTTCTCTGTCCAGCTCTCCCAGCCGCAACACAAGGCAAGGGGGTGCACTGATGTAAGAGATAGTGGGGGGATGCTCGATTTCTGATGGTGACATCTGATGTAAGGGGGGGTGGGGTGCTCATACAACCGACCCTTTGAGGGCAACCATAATGCTGATGTGGCCCACAAGGAAATGGAGTTTGACATCCCTGCCTTAAGAAATATTGTGTGGCAGGCATGCGGTGCCACTGTGAAAGAAGTTTGAAGTTGACTTCCGCTGCCTTAGATGAAATAGTATGGGTTGATTGCAGTATGGTGGAGTGTTGGTCATCAGATCATGTACAATGAAGGTCATGTTCCCAAGCTTCCAAGTAGTAGGTATATGCTGCAGACTCTAGAGCGATTTGTAAAATTGTGAAAATAAGTTCTCCACTGGCTTGAGATCAGAAGAGGTATACAGAGGCTTTGGACGAGCTTAGATGAACCTTGACAGCTGGGTATATTGACAATGATCCATAAAGGTAGGTGATGAAGATACAAGAAATGTAGATAAATGCACATCCCATGCTTACACACAACATGCTGAAGCAGGAGGTGATCGTGCGGGATCCAGGTGCAGAATTGAGGGTCTATATTTCCAGGTATAAAGTAGGAGTGGCCTACTAAGGGCATTAGTGGCGAGTTATATGACCATTCGTATTTTCTATGACTAGAATCCCAAACCATGAGAGAGGAAATGGTAAAGGGTAAGGTGGACTCCGAGAGAACCCGGAACTGCCTAGAGAGAAGGTAAAGTAAATAAGGTGGAACCAACTAAGTCATGTTCCAGCTTGACTCATAGTTTATTCTGATAGCGATAATTATATTCAATATCACAGCTAAGTAATACTTTTTTAAATCAGGTAGAAGCTAGACCCCCCAGCATGCTTTCCTTGATGGCCAATTAAGCTAGCCATACGTGTTAAGGTTCTGAAAGCCAAATGAGGTCTTAAGGCCCAGTGAAAGCTTACAGCCTCCATATAAAGAGTGACTTGCTGGCCAGTTAACCTAGCAATATGTTTAAAGGTTCTGAAAGCAAAATGAGGTCCTCAATACATAGTGGAAGCTTACAGCCTCAACATAAAGAAGACCTTGCTGGCCAGTTAACTTAGCAATATTTTTTACGGTTCTGAAAGCAAAACAAGGTCATCAAAACCCAATAAAAGCATACAACCTCCATATAAAGAGGGCCTTGCTGACCAGTTAACCTACCAATGAGTTTTAAGGTTCTGAAAGCCAAAAGAGGTCCTCAATACCCAGTGGAAGCTTACAGCCTCAACATAAAGAAGACCTTGCTGGCCAGTTAACTTAGCAATATTTTTTACGGTTCTGAAAGCAAAACAAGGTCATCAAAACCCAATAAAAGCATACAACCTCCATATAAAGAGGACCTTGCTGGCTTATTAACCTACCAATATGTTGTAAGGTTTCTGAAAGCCAAAGGAGGTCCTCAATACCCAGTGAAAGCATACAGCCTCCACATAAAGAATGCCTTGCTGGCCAGTTAACTTAGTAATATGTTTTAAGTTTCTAAAAGCAAGACAAGGTCATCAAAACCCAATAAAAGCATACAACCTCCATATAAAGGGGGCCTTGCTGGCTTATTAACCTAGCAATATATTGTAAGATCCTGGAAGTCAAAGGAGGTCCGTAAAACCCAGTGAAAGTGTACAACCTCCAAATAAGGGGGGCCTTGCTGGCCAGATAATTTAGCAACATGCTTTAAAGTTCTGAAATCCAAATGAGGTCCTGTTAAAGCATACAGCCTCCATACAAAGAGGATCTTGCTGGTCATTTAACCTAGCAATATGTTTTAAGGTTCTGAAAGCCAAAGGAGGTCCTCAAAACCCAGTGAAAGCATACCACGTCTGTTCAAAGAGGAAATTGCTGGCCAGTTAACTTAGCAACATTTTTTAAGATCCTGGAAGCCAGAGGAGGTCCATAAAACCCAATGAAAGTGTAAAACCTCCAAATAAGGGGGGCTTTGCTGGCCAGATAACTTAGCAATATGTTTCAAGGTTCTGAAATCCAAATGAGGTCCTCTAAACCCCAGTTAAAGCATACAGCCTCTTTACAAAGAAGACCTTGCTGGCCAGTTAACCTAGCTTGTTTTAAGGTTCTGAAAGCCAAATGAAGTTCTCAGAACCTGGTGAAAGCATACAAGCTCTATACAAAGAGGGCCTTGGTGGGAACTGAACTCATGACCTCCAAGCTTTACATAGACACCATGCTGTTGTGCTGAGTTACTGTCCTTCCTGTTCCGAAAACATTTTTATTGCCCTTTAAAATGGACATTTACCTAAGAAAAGGATGTCAGAACGTCAATCCTTCCCAAAGCCTTCACAAGTTCAGGCCTCAGACGCTGGCTCAGTTTAGCCTCAGGCCGGGGCAAGCTGTGATTTGAAAGGCTCTCAGATCTGGAGCTTGTGATGGTCCACGGGTGAAATCTCGAGACTCGCAGCTGTCACTGAACACAAGTGATGGGGATCATCGCCGGGATTACGCTATTGTACGTGGACACATTACGTAAAGCTACGAGCTAAGCCGAGATTTGGCTCCAGTTGTGCCAAAGCCGATGATGTTGAGCCCCTTCTATAGAAGGCTCTTAGAATATAGATTTACTAAAAGAGCTCTCATCGTTTTCTTTGATCTTCGGCAGTTTTCACTCCATTTTCAAGCCCCAGGTGAAGTCATTTAGAGGGTTTGTGATCCTGCAAATTGTGGTAATTGTTATACAAACTCTATGACATCACCATCCGGAAATTATTATGATCTTTGGTAAATTTTGTTTTTTTCAGGCATTCAGACCCTTTGTATGGTATGTCACCCCCGATTATTGACAATGCCGCCTTTAAATTCAGTAAAGCCAACTTCTGCAGGGAGGGAATGTTCGAAACTTGAAGCATAAACTGTCATCTAAACATATTACCTTCCCTTTATTCATTGAGTGTCACCCAGAGCACCACTGAATATATGAAGAGACTTTTGGCCATTTACTGTATTTTTACAATAATCTTCCCGTAAAAATAGGTCTAGTATAAATCCTACTAAAACCAATTCATATGGGGTCACTGGGGAAAAAATACGCCTTACATTTGTGGTCAGTGAGAAGAATGTTCCTTACATTGGTGATCAGAGAGAAGAATGTTCCTTACATTGGTGATCAGTGGGAAGAATGTTCCTTACATTGGTGATCAGTGAGAAGAATGTCCCTTACATTGGTGATCAGTGAGAAGAATGTCCCTTACATTGGTGATCAGTGGGAAGAATGTTCCTTACATTGGTGATCAGTGAGAAGAATGTTCCTTACATTGGTGATCAGTGAGAAGAATGTCCCTTACATTGGTGATCAGTCAGAAGAATGTTCCTTACATTGGTGATCAGTGAGAAGAATGTCCCTTACATTGGTGATCAGTGGATAGAAAATCCCTTACATTGGTGATCAGTGAGAAGAATGTCCCTTACATTGGTGATCAGTGGGAAGAATGTCCCTTACATTGGTGATCAGTGGGGAGAATGTCCCTTACATTGGTGATCAGTGAGAAGAATGTCCCTTACATTGGTGATCAGTGGGAAGAATATCCCTTACATTGGTGATCAGTGAGAAGAATGTTCCTTACATTGGTGATCAGTGGGAAGAATGTCCCTTACATTGGTGATCAGTGAGAAGAATGTTCCTTACATTGGTGATCAGTGGGAAGAATGTCCCTTACATTGGTGATCAGTGAGAAGAATGTTCCTTACATTGGTGATCAGTGGGAAGAATGTTCCTTACATTGGTGATCAGTGGGAAGAATGTCCCTTACATTGGTGATCAGTGGGAAGAATGTCCCTTACATTGGTGATCAGTGGGAAGAATGCTCCTTACATTGGTGATCAGTGGGAAGAATGTTCCTTACATTGGTGATCAGTGAGAAGAATGTCCCTTACATTGGTGATCATCGTGGATAAAACCCTTAAAAAAAATTCAGGTCTATGGGGAAAAAATACCCTCAGTTTCAGGGTCTTGGCAATCTTCTTTTAGCCTGTAGAGCAACAATTCTTTTTTTCAGATCCTCAGAGAGTTCTTTGCCATATAGATATATATATCTTCATACATTATTTATTCTATTTATAATTATATGTTATATATATATATATATACACAGAATCTCTGTACAGTTTATACATATTTATATATAATATAGTATAATAATAGATAAAAATAATGAATAGTATATGAGATAAAATTATATATATATATATATATATATATATATATATATATATATATATATATATATATATATATATATATATATATATATATATATTAGTATAACATATAATTATAAAAATAATATATGAGATAATAGATATAAAAATAATCTATGAAAATATAATAATGTATAATATTATTTATATATATATATATATTATATCATATAATAATTATATATATAAAAAGAACAAATAATGTATCTCGTTTACTCATTAGAGGATTTTGCCTATGAAAAAATGTCGGTAAATTATTTCTGTAAATCCCTATAAAGTACAGATCTCCAAGTCGGTATTATTGTCCTCTAGAAGGACAAATCGGAGTACTCGGTTCCCCTACCGGAAAAGTATTTGCATATATGCATGGGGCTGGTATTTGCATATAAGAAACAGAATTTCATTAAATACACTAATTATGCTTGAGGCGGGAGTGGCCTCCTGCTGAGAAGAGCTGCCAGCCAGTAACTACAAACCACCACATCAGGGAATGTGGGGGTATCGGGGGACACCGGGGGAGGGGAAGGGGGCCGCCGCTCTCCCGCTTTCACAACTTGACTTTGACACGTACAAACACACAAACTTAAAAGCAGCAACTCTCTGGAAAGTCTTTATTAAACTATTATTAGGCTTGTTTAACCCCTTTTCTTTTATATATTATTTTCACTTTTTTTTTTTTAAGAATTCCTTATTTCTGGTCATGGATTCAGGAAATGTCAGCCAGGAAAAAGCTTTTTTTTTCGGAGCATACGTGGCTGTCTCGACTTTAAAGTTAAAAAAAAAAAAAAAATGAATGCACCGACAATAATAAAAAAAAAAAAATGTGCTTTTCCTAAATAATTGCACTGAGCCACTGAGAGCTCCCTCTAGTGGCTAATCTACAAGGGCCAGATTCAGGTAGAAGTGCGGCGGCGTAACGTATCGTAGATATGTTACACCGCCGCAAGTTTTCATTGCAAGTGCCTGATTCACAAAGCACTTGCAATGAAAACCTACGCCGGCGTAAGCCCGCGTAATTCAAAGGGGCGTGTGCCATTTAAATTAGGCGCGCTCCCGCACCGGGAACCTACTGCGCATGCTCCCTTTTGAATTTCCCGCCGTGCTTTGCGCAAAGTGACGTAATTTTTTCGAACGGCGACGTGCGTAGCGTACTTCCGTATTCCCGGACGTCTTACGCAAGAAGGAAACATTTTTAAATGTCGACGCGGGAACGACGGCCATACTTTACACAGCACATACGTGTGCTGTGTAAAGTTAGGGCACCAAAAACGACGACTAACTTTGCGACGGGAAACTAGACTAGCGGCGACGTAGCGAACGCGAAAATCCGTCGTGGATCGCCGTAACTCCTAATTTCCATACCCGACGCTGGTTTACGACGCGAACTCCCCCCAGCGGCGGCCGCGGTTCTGCATCCTAAGATCCGACAGTGTAAAACAATTACACCTGTCGGATCTTAGAGAGATCTATGCGTAACTGATTCTATGAATCAGCCGCATAGATACTCTGAGAGATACGACAGGTGTAATTGTTTTACACTGTCGGATCTTAGGATGCAGTACCGCGGTCGCCGCTGGGGGGAGTTCGCGTCGTAAACCAGCGTCGGGTATGCAAATTAGGAGTTACGGCGATCCACGACGGATTTTGTGAATCTGGGCCTACGTTTCATAGAATATCTCATGGTTGCGGCACGTTCGTCGGCAAAAAAATGGGAGTTTCAATTCAGGGAAGATGGGGGAAGGGGTGGTTTAAGGATGGGGGCTTCTAGGTTAGGCTACATGAAGAATGCACGTGTTCTTGCGCGTTCTATGCGATTTTTCGAAAAGGGTCAAGGGCTACTTGTGAGTATTTTTCACGTGTGCGGCTGCCCTATGTGCAACTGTGGAACTGCATGCACGCTCTGCTGCATTACTCTCTTAGTATGGGTGTAACCAGAAAACAATACGGGTGTAACATGAAGAATGGGAAGAAAGGTGGAGTATGCCTTTAAATCTGCAGCCTCTGCTGTCCCCGTAGCCGTGTCACTCTGTGGTTGTGCCTTACTGGTCCCCTCTCCCCATGGAAGTCTAGCAGTCAGGTCTGTCTGACTAAAAACAATACCCCCTCCAGCCGTGTCTTTATCTCAGCATGTATTTATTAAAGCAGAGTACCACCCGAAAATGGAATCTCCACTTATCTGCTATCCCACCCCCTCCAGTGCCACACATGGGGGGAGGGGGGAACGCAGGGCCGGCCCTATGATGGGACCGGGTGGTACCATGGGTACCAGGCAGCACTTTTAGGGGGGCAGCATACTGATGCCCGCCAGCCCGTTCCGCCAGCTCTGCTCTCAAATTCCCACAAATAGAGCTTTCTTTTGGTGATATTTGATTGGTTTTTATTTTTTGTGCTATAAATATATATATTTGTTTTAGTTTTTGCTATAATAAATATCCCCAAAATTTAGAAAAATAAACTATTTTCTTCAGTTTAGGCCAATATTTATTCTTCTACATATTTTTGGTACCAAAAAAAACACAATTAGCGTACATTGATTCGTTTGCGCAAAAGACATTGTGGCCGCCGGCAATTCACAGGTCCCTTTATAATCCTGGATACATGTATAGAGCCATGGCAGGTCCTTTTATACGCACGCCTACATGCATGTACAGAGCCATGACAGGTCCTCTTTATACATCTATAGAGCCATGACAGGCCCTCGTTATACTCCTTTATACATGTATAGAGCCATGACAGGTCCTCTTTATATTCCTTTACATGTAAAGAGTCTCGACAGGTCCTCTATATACATGTATAGAGCCATGACAGGTCCTCTTTATACTCCTATATACATTTATAGAGCCATGTCAAGTACTCTTTATAGTCCTATATACATTTATAGAGCCATTCAGGTCCTCTTGATATTCCTTTATATGTAAAGAGTAATGCCATGTCCTCTATATACATGTATAGAGCCATGACAGGTCCTCTTTATACTTCTTTATACATGTATAGAGCCATGACGGGTCCCCTTTAGTTATCATGATATAAAATAATGAATGTGGGGGCCTTTTGGTTGGCGTGATTTTTTTTTGGGGGGGGGCAACATTTCATTCTTGGTCCCAGGCAGCGCAATGTCTTGGGCCGGCACTGGGGGAACGGGTACCTGTTCTCGACAGGTACCCTTCCCCACTTCCGAGAGACTGCGCCACGGCGCTGCCCCTTGAAAACCCAACCTTGGGGCTCTGTGCAGGGAAGATCAGCACCTGAACCCAGAGAAGGTGGAAGCTGATAGACTGGAGGTAATAGAAGGCATTACAATTACATTTAAAGTAAACATTTAACAGTACAGGCATACCCCACTTTTAAGTACACAACGGGACTAGAGCGTGTATGTAAAAGGAAAAATGTACTTAAAGGGTAAGCTCACCTTTACAGAAAAATGTGTAGTCTTTTATAGGCATAACTGGTTACCAAAATCAGATATGTTGTAGTCCTGTGTCCCCTCTCGGTGCGCTCCATGGTTGGTGTTCCTGTCACTTATGGTTCGGGAGCAGTGCCATGTCAAGCTGACCAAGATTTCCCATAGACACCAATGTTAAATATCGGGAGCAGTGCCATGCCAAGCTGACCACGATTTCCCATAGAAGCCCATGTTAAAAACCAGGAGCAGTGCCATGTCAAGCTGACCAAGATTTCCCATAGACGCCAATGTTAAAAATTGGGAGCAGTGACACGTCAAGATGACCAAGATTTCCCATAGACGCCAATGTTAAAAACCGGGGAGCAGTGCCATTTCAAGCTGACCAAGATTTCCCATAGACGCCAATGTTAAAAACCGGGAGCAGTGTAATGTCAAGCTGACCAAGATTTCCCATAGACACCGATGTTAAAAAGTGGGAGCAGTGCCATGTCAAGCTTGCCAGGATTTCCCATAGACGTCAATGTTAAAAACCGGGAGCAGTGCCATGCCAAGCTGACCAAGGTTTCCCATAGACACCAATGTTAAATATCGGGAGCAGTGCCATGCCAAGCTGACCAAGATTTCCCATAGAAGCCAATGTTAAAAACCAGGAGCAGTGCCATGCCAAGCTGACCAAGATTTCCCATAGACACCAATGTTAAAAACCGGGAGCAGTGCCATGTCAAGCTGACCAAGATTTCCCATACATGGCAATGTTAAAAACCAGGAGCAGTGCCATGCCAAGCTGACTAAGGTTTCCCATAGACATCAATGTTAAAAACCGGGAGCAGTGCCATGTCAAGCTGACCAAGATTTCCCATAGATGGCAATGTTCAAAATTGGGAGCAGTGACATGTCAAGATGACCAAGATTTCCCATAGACGCCAATGTTAAAAACCGGGGAGCAGTGCCATGTCAAGCTGACCAAGATTTCCCATAAACACCAATGATAAAAAGTGGGAGCAGTGCCATGCCAAGCTGACCAAGGTTTCCCATAGACACCAATGTTAAAAAGTGGGAGCAGTGCCATGTCAAGCTTGGACAAAATGCTAAACTAAAGCTAGAATGGGACTTTTAATGAGGCAAATACTGTTATGTACCTCCATCCCCAATGAATTTGAAAAGGAGAAACTAAATGTTTGGGACTTTTAGATGAAGCACACAACTGAACTCAATGGACCAACTAAAGTAAAATTGTTTATTAATTACAGAAAGGGTATAGCAGACACCAATATGGAGTCAAGCTTGCCAGGATTTCCCATAGACGCCAATTTTAAAAACCGGGAGAAGTGCCATGCCGAGCTGACCAAGGTTTCCCATAGACGCCAATGTTAAAAACCAGGAGCAGTGCCATGCCAAGCTGACTAAGGTTTCCCATAGACATCAATGTTAAAAACCGGGAGCAGTGCCATGTCAAGCTGACCAAGATTTCCCATAGACGCCAATGTTAAAAACCAGGAGCAGTGCCATGCCAAGCTGACTAAGATTTCCCATAGACATCAATGTTAAAAACCAGGAGCAGTGCCATGCCAAGCTGACTAAGATTTCCCATAGACATCAATGTTAAAAACCGGGAGCAGTGCCATGCCAAGCTGACTAAGATTTCCCATAGACATCAATGTTAGAAACCGGGAGCAGTGCCATGCCAAGTTGACCATTATTCCGGGCTGAGGCCCCTGGAAGCTGAAAATCACTGAAGTATACACAGTTACCACTACCACTACTACACAGCTACTATACTGCTACTACACCACTACTACACTGCTACTACACCACCACTACACTGCTACTATACCACTACTACACTGCTACTACAATGCTACTACACCACTACTACTACCACTACTAGTACTATTGTCGCCATTCCACAAAGGTGCGCATTTTTAAAAGCGTGACATGTTAGGAATCTATTTACTCAGCATAACATCGTCTTTCACATTATATAAAAATAAATCGAATTCATAAAAATTCTTTTTTTCCAATAAAATTGCGTTTCACAATATTAAAAAAAGAATTGGGCCAACTTTACTGTTGTCTTATTTTTTTTATTCAAAAAATGTGTATTAAAAAAATTGCGTTTGTAAGACGTCTGCGCAAATAGCGTGTGACATAAAGTATTGCAACGATCTCCATTTTATTCTCTAGGGTGTCTGAAAAAAAATATATATATATAATGTTTGGGGGGTTCTAAGTAATTTTCTAGCAACAATAAATGCTTTAAACTTAAGTTGAGTAAAAAATATGTATTTTTTTTTAAATTAATTGTAAAAAATTAATCTTACATCCAAACACATAACCCCAAATGTATTTAAATTATTATTAATATTTTTACATTATTATTTTGTTATTTTTTATATATATATATATTTTTTTTGCATTTTTTTACATGTCATTTTTGCAAGCGCTTCACAAATCAAGACGTTCTTGCAAATCTCCTAATGTAGCTTACTTTGAAGAAAGTAAAGAGGCTCCAAAATTAATATTTTTTTTATTTCTTTTTTTTTTTGCCGGTTATTTTGGCATTCCTTGAGTGCTATACAGCATGCTTTTAAGTACTGCATGGATCAGGGCCATAAAACGTACTTGGAAAGTCTCCTCCCGCAGTTTATGGTGGATGAGGACACACCTTGTCATTAGGTTATAAATCGCCAATATTAATTTTATGATCCTGGCTGGTTATTGGTTGCAGTGGTTCTCACGCCCCCCCCCCCCCCCCGTACAGTATTGCCTCAATCCGTCTTTATTGCACCTTCCTGTACAGTGTGTGGTTAGCACCGAGCTTGTGAGACATCTGTTCATTGACAGCCAAAAATTCCCACATGAGCCGGTTTCCTGAGACCCCCGGGGGGGGCGACGTGTTGTTGTGGTTGTAGTGATTAGTGCTACAAATAATATCAACCTCACCAACGTAAAACGGTGTATGTGATCCATTCCCGGCCCATTAAACGTTCACCCACCACCCAGAGAACGTTCACCCACCACCAAGAGAACATTCGCCCACTGCCCAGAGAACATTCACCCACCGCCGAGAGAATATTCGCCCACTGCCCAGAGAACGTTCACCCACCGCCCAGAGAAGGTCAGCCCACCGCCCAGAGAAGGTTCACTCACCTCACAGAGAAGGTCCACCCACCACCCAGAGAAGGTTCGTCCGCCGCCAAGAGAAGGTTCGCCCGACGCCCAGAGAAGGTTCACTCACCGTCCAGAGAAGGTTCACTTACCGCCCAGAGAAGGTCCACATACCGCCCAGAGAAGGTTCACTCACCATACAGAGAAGGTCAGCCCACCGCCCAGAGGACGTTCACCCACTGCCCAGAGAAGCTTCACTCACCGAAAAGAGAAGGTCAGCCCACCGCCCAGAGGACGTTCACCCACTGCCCAGAGAAGCTTCACTCACCGAAAAGAGAAGGTCAGCCCACCGCCCAGAGGACGTTCACTCACCGCCCTGAGAAGGTCCACCCACCACCCAGAGAACGTTCACCCACCACCCAGAGAAGGTCTACCCACCGCCCAGAGAAGGTCCACTTATCGCCCAGAGAAGGTCCACACGCCGCCCAGAGAAGGTTCACTCACTGCCCAGAGAAGTTTCACTCACCGTACAGAGAAGGTCAGCCCACAGCCCAGAGGACGTTCACCCACCGCCCATAGAAGGTCCACCTGCCGCCCAGAGAAGGTCCACCTGCCGCCCAGAGAAGGTCCACCTGCCGCCCAGAAGATTCACCCACTGCCCAGAGAATGTTCTCCCACCACCTAGAGAAGGTTCGCCCGAAGCCCAGAGAAGGTTCACCCGCCGTCCAGAGAAGGTTCACTTACCACCCAGTGAAGGTTCACATGCCGCCCAGAGAAGGTTCATTCACCATACAGAGAAGGTCAGCCCACCGCCCAGAGGACGTTCACCCACCGCCCAGAGAAGGTCCACCCACCGCCCAGAGAAGGCTCGCTCACTGCCCAGAGAACCTTCACTCACCGAAAAGAGAAGGTCAGCCTACCGTCCAGAGGACGTTCACTCACCACCCTGAGAAGGTCCACCCACCACCCAGAGAACGTTCACCCGCCACCACCCAGAGGAGGTCTACCCACCGCCCAGAGAAGGTTCACCCGCCGCCCAGGGAAGGTCCACTTATCGCCCAGAGAAGGTCCACACGCCGCCCAGAGAAGGTTCACTCACTGCCCAGAGAAGCTTCACTCACCGTACAGAGAAGGTCAGCCCACAGCCCAGAGGACATTCACCCACCTCCCAGAGAAGGTCCACCTGCCACCCAGAGAAGGTCCACCTGCCGCCCAGAGAAGGTTCACTCACCACCCAGAGAAGCTTCACTGACAGCCAGGCAACAAGTATTCTCCGCTCACAGTATCTATTCTATCTATCTATCTATCTTCTATTTATGACCTACTCTATCTATCTATCCATCATTTTTTTTGTTTATCTATCCAGCTAACTATTTTATATGTCATTTCTATTTATTGATCTATCTATCTATCTATGTACCTATCTATCTATCTATCTATCTATCTATCTATCTATCTATCTATCTATCTATCTATCTATCTATCTGTCTATCTAGCTATCTACAATGCGAATGATACCCAATTACAAGCCAGAAAAATAAAACAAAGGGCATTTTTTCTTGCATATGATTGGATGATGGAAGTCAGCAGAACTTCCCCTCATTTCCTAAGCTCTGGAGCAACTGCCTTTAGTAAATCAACCCCTATCTATCTATCTATCTATCTATCTATCTATCTATCTATCTATCTATCTATCTATCTATCTATCTATCTATCTATCTATCCGCCCATTAGTCTGAGAAGTTTGCTCAGTATTCCTCTCTGCCTTGTACTGATTTGCAGGCTGTATTGGCGGGGTGATGCTCGGCGGGATGCCCTGTCACATGAACAATAGGTGGAGTAGAAGAATGCCATTGTCCTCTCAGAGACGTTCCACCCACAGAGGGTGTCAGGCCGGCGAATCCGCCTTTTATTTCAGGGTGATAAATTGGGCTCCATCAGAAAGGCTGAACAAGCCCTGTGTGGGGTGATGTGGTGTGTGTGAGTGACACGGAGTGAGTAATGGAGTCACACATGGAGAGGGCACAGGCCCTGTGACACTTGTAGAGGGGTCACCTGGAGAGGAACACAATGGCCGCTCAACGGGATTCCCTTCTAGATATTCAGACATTGTATACCGACCACACAGCCACACCGCCAGTCCTCACACATCTACAATGAAAGCCAATAGGGGAGCAAACTTTCTTCACATCACATTAGGTAACTTAGTATTATTGCTTTCTAAAAATAATTACATTTAATTAAATTAATAATAAATAAAGTCCCATTCACCTTTCAAACTTAAGCTAGGACAGGGGTCTCCAAACTGTGGCCCCTGGGGGTTGCCTGCTTTAATCTGGCCCTTGGGGCACTATTTGATCCACTGTTACCTAAAACGAAGCATAATTCCCACCACTGACACCAATGACGTGGGCACAATTCCTCCCAATGATGGGGCACAGTTGCTCCTAATGATACCATAGATGGGGCACAATTCCTCCCAATGACACCAATTAAGGGGCACAATTATTCCCAATGACACCAATGATGGGGCACAATTCCTCCCAATGATACCAATTAAGGGGCACAATTCCTCCCAATGACACCAATGATGGGGCACAATTCCTCCCAATGACACCAATTAAGGGGCACAATTCCTCCCAATGACACCAATTAAGGGGCACAATTCCTTCCAATGAAACCAATTGACAGCTTTCCGACTGCCGTACGCCGATATACTTCAGCAGAATGGCACGGGCAGGCAACAGGGCGTATCTGAAGGTCTCTTTAAATTTTCCGCCCAGCGTGTGCGTGAAACCCGCCCGCCGCGTGCCTCGTGAGTGCGCCCGCGGGTCCCGGGCAGCCAGCCCGCGATTGAGGTCGGCAAAGGCAGATCAGGGGGCTGCCTTTGTAAACAAGGCATCACCCTGTTCTGCCTAGTGACATGTCAGGGATCTACTGTTCCCTGTGATCGGGAACAGTGATCGTTGACGTGTCACTGGTAGCTCCTCCCCCACACAGTTAGAATCACTCTCTAGGACACACTTAACCCCTTCAGCGCCACCTAGGGTTAACCCCTTAATTGCCAGTCCATTTTTACAGTAATCTGTGCATTTTTATAGCTTATGTAAACAAGGCATTTTACTGTTCTGCCTAGTGACAGGACACTGATCGTCTGTTCCCTGTGATCGCGAGCAGTGATCTCTGTCATGTTACTGGTAGCCTCCCCCCCCCCCACAGTTAGAATCACTCCCTAGGGCACACTTAACCCCTTCCTCGCCTCCTAGTGTTTAACCCCTTCCCTGACAGTGTCATTTTTACAGTAATTAGTGCATTTTATAGCACTGATCGCTGTAAAAATAACAATGGTCCCAAAAATGTGTCAAAAGTGTCCAATATAATGTCGCGGTCATGATTGTGGCAACAATTAATGGAACAGTGGCTGCATTTGATGGCACAGTGGCTGCGTTAGATGGCACAGTGGCGACAATTGATGGCACAGTGGCGACAATTGATGGGCAGAGTGAGGCTGCAATTGATGTTTTTTTTTTCGTTTGTTTGCGCCTCCCCAAAAATGTTGAGCACCAGCCGCCACTGTTCTCGACCAACATCTCCATAAAGACATGGTTTGACCAGTTTGGTGTGGAGGAACTCACAGAGCTCTGACCTCAATCCTACTGAAACATCTTTGGGATGAGTTAGAATGACAACATCAGTACTTGACCTCACAAATGTTCTTTTGCCTGAGTGGGCATCATTTACCCCAGGCACACTCTTGTGGAAAGCCTTTCCAGAAGGGTGAAGGTTCAATTTGGCTGTAAAACAGGCCAACTCCATATTAAAGGCAATGGATTTGGAATGAGATGCCCAACAAGATGATATAGGTGTGAAGGCCAGGTGTCCAAAACTTTTGACCACAGAGTGTGAAGTGTATAGTCCGTGTATAGTCCTTTAGTTAATTAGCAACACGAGTGTCCTGCACAGAGCCCTGACATCAAGCTTACTGCACACCTTTGAAATAGAACCCCAACTGCAGGCCAGATCTTCACATCCAACATCAGCACAACATCAAATACTTGTGGAAGGTTTTCCCAGAAGAGTGGAGGTCAACTCAATATTAATGACTATGGGGGGGGGGGGGCAACTCAATATTAATGGCCATGGGGGGGGGACTCAATATTAATGACCAAGGGGGGTCAACTCCATATAAATATCCATGAGGGTGGGCCAATTCCATATTAGTGTCCATGAAGGGGGGTAAATTCCATTTCCATTTCTTGAAATAGAACACCAACTGCAGGCCAGATCTTCACATCCAACATCAGCACAACATCAAATCTTGTGGAAGGTCTTCCCAGAAGAGTGGAGGTCAACTCAATATTAATGACTATGGGGGGGGGGACTCAATATTAATAACCAAGGTGGGTCACATCCATATTAATATCCACGAGGGTATGGCAACTCCACAATAATGTCCATGGAAGAGGTAAAGTTCATATTAATGTCCATGGAGGGGGTCAACTTCATATTAATGTCCATGGAGGGGGTCAACTTCATATTAATGTCCATGGAGGGGGTCAACTTCATATTAATGTCCATGGAGGGGGTCAACTTCATATTAATGTCCATGGAGGGGGTCAACTCCATGTTAATGACCATGGAGGGGGTCAACTTCATATTACGGTAATGTTCATGGAGGGGGTCAACTTCATATTAATGTCCATTGAGTGGGTCAACTTCATATTAATGTCCATGGAGGGGTCAACTCCGTGTTAATGACCATGGAGGGGTTCAATTCCATAATAATGTCTATTGAGGGGGTCAACTACATATTAATGACCATGGAGGGATTCAATTCCATAATAATATCCATGGAGGGGGTCAACTCCATATTAATGACCATGGAGGGGGTCAACTCCGAGGGTTTAATTCCATAATAGTGTCCATGGAGGGGTTCAATTCCATAATATTGTCCATGGTGGGGGTAAACTCCATATTAATGTTCATGGAGGGGGTAAATTCCATATTAATGACCATGGAGGGGGTCAACTCCATATTAATGTCCATGGAGGGGGTAAATTCCATATTAATGTCCATGAGGGCGTGGCAACTCCACATTAATGTCAATAGAGGGGGATCAATCCTCTAATAATGTCCCTGGAGGGGGTCAACTTCCTATTAGTGTCCATGGAGGGGGTCAATTCCATAATAATGTCCATGGAAGGGGGTCACGCCCATATTAATGCCCATGAGGGTGAGGCAACTCCCCATTAATGTCTATATTCCATATTAATGTCCATGGAAGGGGGTCAAGTCCATATTAATGCCCATGAGGGTGAGTCAACTCCACATTAATGTCAATATAGGTGGGGTCAACTCCATATTAATGTCCTTGGAGGGGGGGGGGGGTCAACTCCATATTATCATATGTTGAACTTGGACAAAATGTTTGTAGGAATATGGAACAACCTATAACGCATAATCCTTGAGTCCCAAAAGCCAATTATTTGAAGACTGGATAACCCAGCCCCATTTCTATAAAAGGGAGGGGCCCACAACATGGCACATGTCCTCCATGGCAATGCCAGGCCTCCCGTGCCTTTTGTTTGACTATAGCTTGCTCATTAGCCAGACATATGGGCCAGAATTGAATGAATAGATCCACTTATTTTCGAATATTCAGAAAAGGACCCACCACGGACCACATACCTCCGATTCAATGCTCGGGTGTTACAAGCTGAAATGTAGACATAGCCACTGGTTTTCCACTGCCAGCTACTCAACAATGGAGGCACAAATAAAACATGACGATCTGTTTTACTACCCGCCTGTGATCTAACCTTAAATGGCAAAACGTCTGATATTGTTGCTTTCATGTTTGAGGTCGAGATCAGAATTTGACAAAAAAAAAAAACACCAGTAGAAGTACATTTACATGCGTCAAAGTCTAAAAATCTCCTGACATCTGAGCAGAAGACAATGCCGCGGGCCGGAATGACACGAGTGTATTTAATGTCACTTAACAGGAATTGCACGTACCTCTCTGACAGTCATTAAATCAGCCAATTACACCACATGGGCCGTGTCTCCGAGCATTTCCTGCATGAAACTGCTGCCTAGGAATTATGTTATTCATTGATTTATTTTTTTGTTTTTGTTTGTTTTACCCCTTTAATAAATTTGGTTTTGAATCCTTATGGCAGAATTTGCAATCCCAGCGACCGAGAGCTGCATTTGCCCTCAGTGACTAAAAAAAAAAGTGGTTAAATTTGACTTAAAGGCGCCAAAGTAACAGGTCCTCTTTATTGAAGACGCAGTGCACTACAATGCAGGCGCATTGCCTTGGGTCTCGTTGACATGCGCAGCAAAGACTGATCATCTGAGCGTGGTTTTCCTCTCCGAGGTGTCCAACAGCAATGAGGAGGAGATATGTCGCCTCCTCACGGCCTGATTTAACCCTATAATTCCAGTAATGATGCACCGCAATCGCATGCATTGCACGGGGGCCCCATAGAACTGCGACATTAGAAATCGACGTGCTCTTTCAGCTTTGATGCATAGCTGCATGTGTACCGCCATGAGCGGGACCATCTTAATAGCATCACAGGGCCCCTGGGAAAAGTAATATACTGGGGCCCCTACTAGCTGGACCCAATTTACGCACTAACTCTCAAGAATTAAAGTACAAATAGTTGATAATCATATATTTTTTAGGGGCTTTCAATAAAATCGCTTTTAAGCAATAGGAAAGCATTCCATAAATCAAAAGGCTAATCAACACAAAGGGCATTGTACAGGGGGGTCAGGGGGGCACAGTACAGGGGGGTCAGGAGGGCGCAGTATAGGGGTGGAGGCAGAAGGGCACATAACAGGGGTGGAGGCAGAAGGTCACAGTACTGAGATAAGAAGGGCATAGTACTGGGGTGGAGCAGAAGGGCACAGTACAGGGCAGTACTGGGGTGGAGCAGAAGGGCACAGTACAGTGGTGGAGGCAGAAGTGCACAGTACAGGGGTGGAGGCAGAAGGGCACAGTACAGGGGTGGAGGCAGAAGGGCACAGTACAGGGGTGGAGGCAGAAAGGGCACAGTACAGGGGTGGAGGCAGAAGTGCACAGTACAGGGGTGGAGGCAGAAGGGCACAGTACAAGGGTGGAGGCAGAAGTGCACAGTACAGGGGTGGAGGCAGAAGGGCACAGTACAGGGGTGGAGGCAGAAGTGCACAGTACAGGGGTGGAGGCAGAAGGGCACAGTACAGGGGTGGAGGCAGAAGTGCACAGTACAGCGGTGGAAGAAGAAGGGCACAGTACAGGGGTTGAGGCAGAAGTGCACAGTACAGGGGTGGAGGCAGAAGTGCACAGTACAGGGGTGGAGGCAGAAAGGCACAGTACAGGGGTGGAGGCAGAAGTGCACAGTACAGGGGTGGAGGCAGAAGGGCACAGTACAGGGGTGGAGGCAGAAGTGCACAGTACAGGGGTGGAAGCAGAAGGGCACAGTACAGGGGTAGAGGCATAAGGGCACAGTACAGAGGTGGAGGAAGAAGGGCACAGTACATGTGTGGAGGCAGAAGGGCACAGTACTAGGGTGGAGGCAGTAAGGTGCAGTACATGGGTGGAGGCAGAAGTGCACAGTACAGGGGTGGAAGAAGAAAGGCACAGTACAGGGGTTGAGGCAGAAGGGCAAAATACAGGGGTGGAGGCAGAAGTGCACAGTAGAGGGGTGGAGGCAGAAGTGCACAGTACAGGGGTGGAAGCAAAAGGGCACAGTACAGGGGTAGAGGCATAAGGGCACACAGAGGTGGAGGCAGAAGGGCACAGTACATGTGTGGAGGCAGAAGGGCACAGTACTAGGGTGGAGGCAGTAAGGTGCAGTACATGGGTGGAGGCAGAAGGGCACAGTACAGGGGTGGAGCAGGAGAACACAATGCCAGGGTCAGGAGGGCACAATACAGGTTCCAGGATGCTGTTTGGGCCATCCAGCTTAGTAAAAAGCGTGACTACCCCAGCAAATCCAGGACAGTTGGCAAGACTATCATGGGGCTCCCAAGCACCTGGGGCCCCTGGGCCATGAGTACCTGTATATTAGTGTTTAGGTGGTCAATCGTGGTTTTACCGTGGCTCAGCCGCCTTGTTTTCATTAACTGCTAAATAAATAATTTTACAGGAAGATGAATTTAACCAAAATCACTAATTTAAAGTGTATGTAAACCTTAAAACAAAAATGTAATATATTATAGCCTACTAGTCCTCAGATGTGGTGGCTGCATTCATTTTTTATTTTATTTTTTTCACCTGGTGATCCTACCAGTAACAACATTCTTTTATTAGAGTGACAACGCCGACTCTCTGAATTATATCTATGGCAGAGCAGCGTTGTCGCCCTAGGGCAGGACAACAGATCACCTATCTTCTCAATTTAATTCACTGGCAACAATGTAACTGATAAGACCTACAACATAGAAAGTTTCCAGCTCACAAGATTTCTGGCAGGACCAACAGGTTTTTTTTTTTTTCCTGCAGTCTGCTTTACAACTCGGTCATCCATCCCCTACGGCAGGTCTATTGTATTGGTAGAAGGAAGGTGACTGTATGTGCCTTCATATACTGTAATCTGATTGGCTGCTGCTGCGTTGGGTAGCAGGGACCTTTTTGCAGGAGTTGGTCGGGAAAATATTTCAGCAGTGGCAGAAGAGAGGAATGTCCCCCCCCCTTGTCAGGAATGCAGTCACGGCTTGTAATTATAAGCTGGATAATAACTGTGAATAAAACATTGCTTGTTATTGATTGCTGGCCAGGTGTTCCTCTGCCTGTCTTATCAAGAGCACATTTGCATTTTATTGCCTTCTAATTGAAATGAGCTCGTTCTCGCAGACATACCTGAGATGCCTCGTCACAACCTCACCCGGCACACACCAACACACTGCCACAGCTGTCCTGCACACCCTGCACCCAACACGCCCAGGTCCTGCACCCAACACACCCAGGTTCTGCACCCAGAACACCTGGCTTGCTTCTACACCCAACACACTGGGGCCCTCCACACAACACACCAGGGCAGTGTATCCAATACCTGCTCCCAGCACACCTGAACCTTACACACGGAACCTGCACCCAATACACCTGAGACCTACACCTAACACACCTGGACCCTGCATACAACACACAGAACCTACACCCAATACACCTGAGACCTACACCTAACACACCTGGACCCTGCATACAACACACAGAACCTGCACCCAATACACCTGAGACCTACACCTAACACACCTGGACCCTGCACACAACACACAGAACCTGCACACAATACACCTGAGACCTACACCTAACACACCTGGACCCTGCATACAACACACAGAACCTGCACCCAATACACCTGAGACCTACATCTAACACACCTGGACCCTGAATACAACACACAGAACCTACACCCAATACACCTGAGACCTACACCTAACACACCTGGACCCTGCATACAACACACAGAACCTGCACCCAATACACCTGAAACCTACACCTAACACACCTGGACCCTGCATACAACACACAGAACCTGCACCCAATACACCTGAGACCTACACCTAACACACCTGGACCCTGCACACTTGGACCCTGCATCCAACACCTCGGAGCCCTGCAGCCAATACACATGGACCCTGCGCCTAACATGCCGGGCCCTGCACCCAACACACCTAGACCCTGCATACAACACACAGAACCTGCACCCAATACACCTGAGACCTACACCTAACACACCTGGACCCTGCATACAACACACAGAACCTGCACCCAACACACCTGAGACATACACCTAACACACCTGGACCCTGCATACAACACACAGCACCTACACCCAATACACCTGAGACCTACATCTAACACACCTGGACCCTGAATACAACACACAGAACCTACACCCAATACACCTGAGACCTACACCTAACACACCTGGACCCTGCATACAACACACAGAACCTGCACCCAATACACCTGAGACTTACACCTAACACACCTGGACCCTGCATACAACACACAGAACCTACACCCAATACACCTGAGACCTACACCTAACACACCTGGACCCTGCATACAACACACAGAACCTGCACCCAATACACCTGAGACTTACACCTAACACACCTGGACCCTGCATACAATACACAGAACCTGCACCCAATACACCTGAGACCTACACCTAACACACCTGGACCCTGCATACAACACACAGAACCTGCACCCAATACACCTGAAACCTACACCTAACACACCTGGACCCTGCATACAACACACAGAACCTGCACCCAATACACCTGAGACCTACACCTAACACACCTGGACCCTGCACACTTGGACCCTGCATCCAACACCTCGGAGCCCTGCAGCCAATACACATGGACCCTGCGCCTAACATGCCGGGCCCTGCACCCAACACACCTAGACCCTGCATACAACACACAGAACCTGCACCCAATACACCTGAAACCTACACCTAACACACCTGGACCCTGCATACAACACACAGAACCTGCACCCAATACACCTGAAACCTACACCTAACACACCTGGACCCTGCATACAACACACAGAACCTGCACCCAATACACCTGAGACCTACACCTAACACACCTGGACCCTGCACACTTGGACCCTGCATCCAACACCTCAGAGCCCTGCAGCCAATACACATGGACCCTGCGCCTAACATGCCGGGCCCTGCACCCAACACACCTAGACCCTGCATACAACACACAGAACCTGATCCCAACTCACCTGTGACGTACAGTAAACACCAGTGGTGGCTGGTGGTATATTCTTTGAGGGGGGGAAACAATCTACAAACCAAAACCCTGCACCTAACACACCCAAACCCTGCACCCAACATACCTGGTTCCTGCACCCAACACTCCTAAACCCTATACCCAACACACCTCCACCCTGCACCCAACACATCCAAACCCTGCACCAAACACACTTAGGCCCCGTACACACGACCGAGTTTCTCGGCAGAATTCAGCCAGAAACTCGGTCGGAGCTGGATTCTGCCGAGAAACTCGGTCGTGTGTACACTTTTCAGCGAGGAAGCCGACGAGGAACTCGTCGGGCCGAAAAGAGAACATGTTCTCTTTTTCCTCGTTGTTCAATGAGGAAAGTCGGCCCGCCGAAGCTCCTCGGCGGCTTCCACACTGAACTCGACGAGGAACTCGATGTGTTTTGCACGTCGAGTTCCTCGGACGTGTGTACGGGGCCTCAGACTCTGCAACCAACACATCCAAACCCTGCACCCAACACATCCAAACCCTGCCCCCAACACACTTAGACTCTGCACCCAACACATCCTAACCCTGAACCCAACACACTAAAGCCTCGTACACACGGTCGGACATCCGACAAACTTTCCCTTGGATTTTTGTCCGAAGTGATTTGTCCGGTCACACCCATAGCATGCACACGCTCGGACTTTTCTGCAAACTTTTCTAAAAATTTCTCAACATCACGTGGTTTTTCTGCTCTTTTCTGCTCTTTACCGCCACCCTTTGGTTAACTTCTGCTATTGTTGGTTGATTTTAACATTGGTTCTGAGCATGCGTATTTGCACTTTGTACAAAAGTTGGTTGGCTTGCTGTACACACGGTCGGACTAGGCACCATCGTTGCCGAAAAGTTGGTCCGTTTGCAGACCCAACTTTTTGTAGGATGAAACCCGAAAAAGTTGGTCCGATGGAGCGTACACACGGTCGCACAAATTAGAAAACTTGCAGATTTTGAAGTTGGTTGGCAAAAAGTGTGACCGTGTGTATGGGGCTTTAGACTCCACACCCAACACATCCAAACCCTGCACCCAACACATTCTGTCCCTGCAACCAACACACCTGAACCCTGCACCCAACACATTCTGTCCCTGCAACCAACACACCTGAACCCTGCACCCAACACATCCTGGCCCTGCCCTGCACTGTGCACATACGCAGACAGGGGGCAATGACTGTGTGTTAGAGGTATGCTCCAGTCAGACAAACTGACTCACTGCCTAATTACTTAGTGGTTTAGCTCATGCACCTGGCTGACACCGTTGATAACTCCTTAGGCTGCATTCACACCTAGGCGTAGGCAATAGCGGCGTTTTCCGGCGTTTTTTTCCGGCGTTTTGTCGCGCATGTTCATGCTAATATGCGCGTTTGCATACAGCGTTGTCCGACGTTTTTGTACTTTGACGTTTTTTTTTTAGCCAATAGGAAAAACTATCATCTTTTCATCACTTGTTGCTATGTTGGTAGATTTTTTTAATCTTCTGCATGGGCGACAAGTTCTATTGACGAAACGCCCGTAGCAAACGCCCGTTGTCGCGCAAGTCGCTTGAATCGAGCGTTTCCATTACTTTCTATGGGAAGTGGAAACGCTCAAATACGCGCATATTGCGCGATATGCGCAACAAAAAAGGGTCCGGAACTTTTATTGACTACATGCGATACGCGTCAGGCGCATCGGCGTTCAGATGTGAACCATGCCCATAGCCTTACATGTATTTTGGTCCCTCTGGCGTTTGTGCGCGTCGCGCTACAGGCGACAAAACGCCAAGGTGTGAATGTGCTCTTATAGTGTCATCTTTCATCTCTGAATTTGTGTTCCCTGGTTCTGGTTCCGCCCTCTTTTTAGCCCATAATGGCTCCGCTCATACACATGGCACATGATAAGAACGTTGGATGAAATGGGGGCATGAAGGAAATGAAAGGAGGAAGGTAGAAAGAAAGGTATGAAAAGAGGAAGGAAGGAAGGAAGGAAGGAGGGAAGGAAGAAAGGAAGGAAGGGGGAAGAAGTATGTGAAGGAAAGGAAGGAAGGTATGGCAGCAGTAATTAATGGAAAGAAACGAAGAAAGGATGGAAGAAAGGACTGGTATAAGGGTTGGAAGTTAAATATAACGTGAAGAAGGGAAAGAAAGAAAGAAAGAAAGAAAGAAAGAAAGAAAGAAAGAAAGAAAGAAAGAAAGAAAGAAAGAAAGAAAGAAAGAAAGAAAGGAAGGAAGGGCGGACAGACTAGTATAAGAGTTTGTAGGACAGACAGTATAAAAGGAAGAGGGGATAGAAGGAAGCGAAAGGCAAAAAAAGTAAAGAAAAAGAGTAAAGAAATGAAGAGATAAAATGAAGGACAGGAGTAAGTGAAGAAAAGGAAGGAAGGAGGGTTGGAAGGAAAGGAGTTAGCCCTCACACTGAGTGAGACTTCAATTGAAGCAGCACGATTTCAAAGCCACAAGTCAGTGCGATTTCAGGTGCGACTTGCCTGACCATCTGTGTAAATTCGCACCTGAAATCGCAAAAAATCGTGCAGGAATTTTTTTTTTTTCACATTTTTATCATTTTTTTTTGCAAAGCTTGCATTGCACTGATTTGAACAGTTCCATTGCCGACAGTACGGCGCAACTTGTCATGCAATTTGTACCTGGACCAGTAATTAATGGAAAGAAAGGAATGAGGTAAGAAAGGAAGCATAGAAGAAAAGATAAAAAGGAAGGAAGGAAGGAAGAAGGGACTGGTATAAGGGTTGGAAGGGAAATATAATGTGAGGGAGGAAGGAAGGCGGGAAGGAAGAGGAAAGACGTATGTGAAGGAAAGGAAGGAAAGAGGGAAGAAAGGAAGGATAGAAGAAAAGAAAAAAAAGAAAGGAAGGAAGAAGGGACTGGTATAAGGGTTGGAAGGGAAATATAATGTGAGGGAGGAAGGAAGGAGGGAAGGAAGAGGAAAGACGTATGTGAAGGAAAGGAAGGAAAGAGGGAAGGAAGGAATGAATGGCAGCAGTAATTAATGGAAAGAAATGAAGGCAGGATGGAAGAAAGGACTGGTATATGTAATGGATGGTAAATAATGTGAAGAAGGAAGGAAGGAAGTAACTGATGGAAGGAAAGGATTGAAAAAGAAGGAAGGTTGAAAAGAAGCACAGGTGGTGCAAAAGGGAAGAGGGGAGGGGAAGGGAATAAAGAAAATAAAGGAAAATAAAATAAAGGGAAAGACAAAGGAAAAGGAAAAAGAAAAGTAAAAGAAAAGGAAAATAAAGAAAAGGAAAGGAAAAGGAAGTGAAAGGGTAAGGGAAGGAAAAGAAAGGAAAGGAAAAAGATGGGAAATGGAAAGGAAAAGAAAGGAAAGGGAAAGGAAAATAAAGGAAAGGGAGGGGAAGTGAAAGGGAAATTAAAAGGAACAGAAAGGGAATGGAAAGAAAAGGAAAGGAGAGGAACAGAAAGGAAAGAGAAGGGAAGTGAAAGGGAAACGAAAAGGGGAAAAGAGGAAAGGTAAGGGAGGGAAGGGAAAGGAAAGAAGAGGAATGGAAAGGAAAGGGAAGGGAAGGGAAAGGAAAGAAGAGGAACGGAAAGGAAAGGAAATGGAAGGGAAGGAAAAGGAAAGAAAGGAACAGAAAGGAAAGAAAGGGAAATTAAATGAAAGGAAAGGAAAAGGGAAGGGAAGTGAACGGGAAGGGAATGGAAGTGAAAGGAAAGAAAGGAACAGAAAGGAAGGAAAAGGAAATTAAAAGAAAGGGAAGTGAAAGGGAAATGAAAAGGAACAGAAAGGAAAGAGAGGGAAAGAAAAGGAAAGGAGAGGAACGGAAAGGAAAGGAAAGGGAAGGGAAATGAAAGGAAATGAAAAGAAAGGAAAATAAAGGAAAGGAACGGAATGGAAAGAAAAGGGAAGTGAAAGGAAAATGAAAAGGAACAGAAAGATAAGGAAAGGAAAGGAAAGGGAAGTAAAAGGGAAATGAAAATAAACAGAAAGATAAGGAAAGGAAGGGAAAGGAAAGGAAAGGAAAGGAAAGGAAACAAAAGGAAAGGAGAGGAACGGAAAGGAAAGGAAAGGAAAGGAAAGGAAAGGAAAGAAAAGGGTAATGAAAGGAAAGAAAGAGAGAAAAGGAAAAGAAAGGAAAGAAAAGGAAATGAAAGGAAAGGAAATGAAAGGAAAGGAAAGGAAAAGAAAGGAAAGAAAGAAAAGGAAAAGAAAGGAAAGAAAGAAAAGGAAAAGAAAGGAAAGGAAAGAAAAGGAAATGAAAGGAAAGGAAAAGGAAAGGAAAAGGAAGAGAGGGGAAAGAAGGATGTTTGGAGATTTGTAACAATTGAGCGGTGTGTGTATAAAGAGATAAAGGAGAATTTTCTTTTCTCCGGCAGTGAAAGTGATAGGAGTTGTATTTATATAACACTTCACTCCACATTAAACAAACATTGACACAAGCCTCCTTGTGCCTCTTCTCTGTGGACAGGGAGGGGGTAATTAGTGGAGTATTAGATTTGGCACCATGGCCTGTTAACTGCAACACTATCTTTATGTTGCTGATCTGTGGTGCTGTGTGTTTTCTCCTCTGTATGAATTACAGCCTGTACAGACCCCCCCCCCCCCCCCCCCCTCAGGTACTTGCCTTGTCAAGCTCCATTGAAGGTCTGATCTCTACGGTGAGTTTATAATTATTGAGATTTGGAGGTGAGCTTCACTGAATATCTTTTGTACAAACAAGCTGCCAGAGCCGATCAAATAGCTGGGCGATCTCTCAGCACGCAGCACATTGCTCCGCAGCTCCTCAGGCAAAGTGCTCAGTCAGGCAGAGACAGACTCTACACACCTGCCGCCTTACTGCCCACCGCCCCACATCTGCCTTCACTACACCTTTCAGATCATTCCAGGATCCTGCCTGTCCCATGATGGACTATCCCGCCTCCGACAGTGATCACCGTCCAGCCTTAAAGTAGACCTTGTTTCAAACTGGAAGACATTTTTTCTTTTTAAAGGCATAAATAAGTGACAGTTGTCACCCCCACAACAGGAACTGAATCAGAACATTTCCACGTTTTATCATTAAAAGCTGTCCTTGAGCTCCAGTGAGGGACTTTGCCTAGGCTGAGATAATGCCATCTGTCTACTGCAGACAGGAGGAAACATTTCCTCAGTCTCCTCTTAATTTTTATTATGTTTTACAATATTATTTAAAAAAAATATGTTTTTACAACTTTTTTTTAGGAGCCCCGTCTAAACAGACTGCTGATGTCTCACTTTTTAGCCCGAAAGGGACTGAGGACAGAGATTCCCCAGTCCCTTTCTCTGCAGCCTCAGCTGCACTGGACAGTGAATGAATGGGAAGTGCTCTGTGCCGAGAGGCTTCCTGTTCATTCACAAACTTCAGCTAAGAATGAAGACAGGAGTGATTGGTACAGACCACTCACTGAGTTCATTCAGAAAATAAAAGGGGCCAGGAATTTACATATGTACTGGCCCTTTTCTCTGTTCTGAAAGATCCCCCAGCAGCAGACGGTGGGAGAGGGGAAGGGGAAGCTGGCAGCACTGCACGGGGAAATGGGGGCTCCAGGAAGCAAGGAGAATCGACCCTGCACGGGGTGGTTAGGGTGTGCCCAGGCACACCTGGCACACCCAGTGCGCACGCCTATGCTGATCAAAGATGGTGCCGTCCATCTGGAGTAAACATCAGATGAAGGCATTGTCAGGGGGGGTACTGTGATCTCTGTGAGAGGTCATAAATACCTGGAAATAACACTATTACACAAATATATACACAGATTGCTCAGAATGATGCACTTAGCATTAAAAAAATAGACCCAACACTAGGTATGCCACCTAAGGCTTCAAACATATTAGTTCTATGTTTATTTTGTACTAGCACTCAAAAATAATAATCAATCAATAATAATCAGTAATCATTAGATGGTAGGCATGAACTAAACAGCAATTAATAGGGTTGAAGTTAGACAATGATAATTAAAAAGATCTGGATCACAATCAGCATTCCAAATTGTTCTAAAGGGGGTTCAGTAGGGTTGAGGTCAGGAAATGATGTTGGATGAGAAGATGGTCAGTAGGGTTGAGGTCTAGTACTGATGTTGGATGAGAAGATGGTCAGTAGGGTTGAGGTCAGGTACTGATGTTGGATGAGAAGATGGTCAGTAGGGTTGAGGTCAGGTACTGATGTTGGATGAGAAGATGGTCAGTAGGGTTGAGGTCTAGTACTGATGTTGGATGAGAAGATGGTCAGTAGGGTTGAGGTCAGGAAATGATGTTGGATGAGAAGATGGTCAGTAGGGTTGAGGTCAGGTATTGATGTTGGATGAGAAGATGGTCAGTAGGGTTGAGGTCTAGTACTGATGTTGGATGAGAAGATGGTCAGTAGGGTTGAGGTCAAGTACTGATGTTGGATGAGAAGATGGTCAGTAGGGTTGAGGTCAAGTACTGATGTTGGATGAGAAGATGTCAGTAGGGTTGAGGTCAGTTAATGATGTTAGATGGGAAGACGGTCAGGTGGGTTGAGGTCAGGTACTGATGTTGGATAAGAAGATGGTCAGTAGGGTTGAGGTCAGGTACTGATGTTGGATGAGAAGATGGTCAGTAGGGTTGAGGTCAAGTACTGATGTTGGATGAGAAGATGGTCAGTAGGGTTGAGGTCAGTTAATGATGTTGGACAAGAAGATGGTCAGTAGGGTTGAGGTCAGGTACTGATGTTGAATGAGAAGATGGTCAGTAGGGTTGAGGTCAAGTACTGATGTTGGATAAGAAGCCCTTGCTCACAATCAGCGTTCCAATTCATCCCAAAGGGTTTCAGTAGGCTTCTGTGAAGGCCACTTGAGTTCCTCCAAACCAATCACCGAAACACAACAGCACTTCTAAGTGTACATTCCTTTAGGGAATCATGCAAAGTTTGTCCAGTAGGTGTCATATTTTGAGTTTTTTTATTGCACTTTTAATGCGGTCACATTTTTAGATGCTTGCTTTTGTTATATCATCTTTTTTTTTATTATTGCAGATCGGCCAATAGTGCCAGCAAACACAAGGGGGGGGGGGATGGAACACACAAAATCTGGTGCGGTTGTGCATAGTAACCA
Organism: Rana temporaria; assembly: GCF_905171775.1. NCBI lineage: Eukaryota > Metazoa > Chordata > Amphibia > Anura > Ranidae > Rana > Rana temporaria. The sequence continues at coordinate 12,808,344 of NC_053493.1, forward strand.
ATCAGCTTCTAAATTTCCTCTTCCAACCCTGACTTCAGCGAGTCAGCTGACCCATTGACTTCCATTGTCGGAGAAGTAAAGAACAGCCATTGTATAGTACTGCAAGGCAGTAAGCATAGCTTGTCTGGCCCTATAGGCATAGACAGGGCTTTTTTTCTCAGAGCATAGGTTCAGGACTCCCCCCCCCCCTCTTTTAAGCCACCCGTATCTCCGCCCCTTACCCACCTCTGAGTACTGCCTCTTGGTTCCACCTACCAGCATAGGCGTCGTTAGTGGGGGGCTATTGAGGCTGGACCCCCGAATGTGAGCTCAATAGCCCAGAGTGTCTTTTGTGCAGCAGCGGGGGACCGATCTGATCCCGATCGCCGAGCGGGGATGTGGCGCTGCGGCCGCATTGTAATTCCTGCCTTCTGGAGCCTGCAGCGCCTATGATGGACATCCCATTGGTCCAATGCCGGGACCGCGGGACGTGTGACGTCCATCATAGGCGCTGCAGGCTCCAGAAGGCGGGAGTTACAATGCGGCCGCTCTCTTCTCCTCTCCTGTCTCTGGCTGCTGTCTACTGGGATGGGCACACCAGCGCCGCACACTAAGGCTGAGCTGCAGGAGGAGCCTGAGGTTACGGTCACAAGTCTGACATCACGTGTAATGGTCAGGTAGGTCAGTGCATGTCGGTGTTGGTCAGGTAGGTCAGTGTAATGGTCAGGTAGGTCAGTGCATGTCGGTGTTGGTCAGGTAGTTCAGTGTAATGGTCACTGGTCAGGTAGGTCAGTGCATGTCGGTGTTGGTCAGGTAGGTCAGTGTAATGGTCAGGTGGGTCAGGTAGGTCAGTTTTTAGTGGTCAACATTGATGGGCATTGGTAAGCCAGGCAGCAACCAACAGGTAAGCTGTTCCCCCCGTGTCGGGCTCGGACTTCGGGCTGAAGCCCGGGTCTTTTTCCCACCTAGCAACGCCCCTGCCTACCGGTAACACCCCTTTTAGAGAATACAGAACTAAGTATTACATTTTCTGGTGTTAAGTAATTCGTATGCAATTAAAAAAGCATTGAATTCCCTGCAGCCACCAACAATAGACCCCAACCCCATCCCAGCTGCAATAGATCCCCCTAGCAATAATATAATAGACCCCTCATCCCAGACAAACTAGATCCCACTTCCCAGCAATAACAAATAGATCCCTCACACAACATTTTACCTTCCCAGAAGCCAGCATCAAAGACTCTCCAGCACCCCCTTGCCATTACATACATTGAGTGCTGGAGGTGCCAGAACTGCGCCCCCCCCCCCCCCAAAAAACAAATCGCTGGTCATCGATAGCTACAAGTTATACAAGGACGCGTCGTTCTTTTTACAACATTAATGTGCATCGATAACATTTAAAGGGAACCCAGTGGGGGGCGATTTACTAAAACCGGAGAGTGCAAAATCTGGTGCAGCTCTGCATAGAAACCAATCAGCTTCCAGCTTTTATTGTTAAAGATTAATTGAATAAGCTTAAGCTAGAAACTGATTGGCTACCATGCACAACTGCACTCTCCAGTTTTAGTAAATCACCCCCACTGCGTGCATGCCGGTACTCATTTGACGCTACTGATAGAACATTTAACTACATCCAAATTTTCGATGCAGCCTTTACATAGTAAACTTTTCATGACCGCATTTCACCCTGTACACAGATTTGTAGATTCTCCTCAAGATACTCCTTATCTCTATCTTATGGAACATGATCAGCTAACCCCTGTTCAGCAATAGCTGAGATAAAACCAATTAGCCACAAAGAAAACTTGTTGTATTTAGACTGAGCTGGCCCATAGACAGAATAATATCCCCCCACCAAGGAGGACAAGCCCTTCCTATGCCGCTACGGGAAGCACTGTAGACTTTTTTTCCAGCAAGATGAGCAAAAGAGGGAACTTCCAATGGTGGCCCCCCCCAGGCTAAATTCTAAATGACACAAACCTAGCTCATCCAACCTTCATATCTCCTTTCAGGTCAGCTTTGGGCTGTTTATGGTCACCCTACAGCCCCAGACACTGTTCATTACTGCCAAGATGGAATAAAGTACATAGGATGGACCCCAAATTACATAGGATGGACCCCCAAGTACATAGGATGGACCCCAAATTACATAGGATGGACCCCCAAGTACATAGGATGGACCCCCAATTACATAGGATGGACCCCCAAGTACATAGGATGGACCCCAAATTACATAGGATGGACCCCCAAGTATAGAGGATGGACCCCCAAGTACATAGAATGGACCCCCAAGTACATAGGATGGACCCCCAAGTACAGAGGATGGACCCCCAATTACATAGGATGGACCCCCAAGTATAGAGGATGGACCCCCCTATTAGAAACTGTACATGGGAATAATACTTACAAAATACAATACTAAATACTTACTAAATACAATACTAAAGCTAGAGGCTCCTCATGTTCAGTACTGCCAAGGTGGAATAAAGTGCATAGGATGGACCCCCAAGTACATAATATGGACCCCCAAGTACAGAGAATGGAGCCCCAAGTACATAGGATGGACCCCCAATTAAATAGGATGGACCACCAAGTACATAGGATGGACCCCCAAGTACATAGGATGGACCCCCCTATTAGAAACTGTACATGGGGATAATACTTACTAAATACAATACTAAATACTTACTAAATACAATACTAAAGCTAGAGGCTCCTCATGTTCAGTACTGCCAAGGTGGAATAAAGTACATAGGATGGACCCCCAAGTACATAATATGGACCCCCAAGTACAGAGGATGGACACCCAAGTACAGAGGATGGACCCCCAAGTACAGAGGATGGACCCCCAAGTACATAGGATGGACCCCCCTATTAGAAACTGTACATGGGGATAATACTTACTAAATACAATACTAAATACTTACTAAATACAATACTAAATACTTACTAAATACAATACTAAATACTTACTAAATACAATACTAAAGCTAGAGGCTCCTCATGTTCAGTACTGCCAAGGTGGAATAAAGTACATAGGATGGACCCCCAAGTACATAATATGGACCCCTTAGTACATAGGATGGACTCCCAAATACATAGGATGGACCCCCAAGTACATAGGATGGACCCCCAAGTACATAGGATGGACCCCCAAATACATAGGATGGACCCTCCTATTAGAAACTGTACATGGGGATAATACTTACTAAATACAATACTAAAGCTAGAGGCTCCTCATGCACAGTACTAGTGCTGCCCCCCCCCCCCTTTAGAGACAATGTTGCTCGGAGCACTGACCAGATAACACTGAAGTAATGACCCCCCCACAGGCATAAAGACACTGGATTACATTTAAGGTAAATCAGCAAGTACCCTGGTCCAATTACCCCTCAAGGTTCTGCCATATGCTAAAACAGGCTATAAAACCACACAAAGGGGGTCGATTTACTAAAACTGGAGAGTGCAAAATCTGGTGCAGCTCTTCCTAGAAACCAATCGGCTTCCAGGTTTTATTGCCAAAGCTTCATTGAACAAACTGGAGCTAGAAGCTGATTGGCTACCCTGCACAGCCGCACCAATTTTTTCACTCTCCGGTTATAGTAAGTCAACCCCAAAGCCTATATTATTATTATTTTTTATTAACAGTCAGTACATATCAGTTCCCGGCATTTTGGAGCGCCACGTCCTTTAAAAACTTGCAGCTTTTATTGTTTTTTTTTCTTCGTCACGTTTCCCAAACCGCAGCTTCGATTGGCGCATGTAAAACGCATGCATTTTCCACACACGTGGCTGCAAACCCAATGCAGGAAGTGGCATCCCCTCTGCGGTCTCACAGACCACAGAGTACGTAATAAAATAAATAAAAACACGCATAAAAGGATGTACAATGCAAAGAAAAAAAACGCACACACAAAAACGGATGCTGTTTTTAAGCACAGACCTTGTGGGGTTGATTTACTAAAGGCAAATTGACTGTGCACTTGCCAAGGTGCAGTTGCACTCTGCAAGAGCAGTTGCTCCAGAGCTTAGTAAATAAGCAGAAGCTCTGCTGACTTCCTTCATCCAATCATGTGCAAGCACAAAATGCTGTTTTTTTTTTTTTCCATGCACGTGATTGGGTATTCTTTGCAAAGTGAAGCTTTACCTCACTTACTGGAGAAACTGCACTTTTGCACCGTCTATTTGCCTTTAGTAAATCAATCCCTCGGTCTCTGAAGATGTGTTGGCAAGAGTTCTAGAACTTTTTTTTTACGACTGATTATTATTAATATTATTATACAGTTTGCGCGGCGCTTTACAATATAGATATCGTTTTTTTAATTTATTTTTTTTACAGATGAAGGACATATACAGAACATATATTAGAACATATATTAGAACATATATTAGAATATCAGAATAATATTAATATATATAAAATATTTAATAGAATAATAGAAAAAAAATTCTCGCCCTTAAATGTTTTTCAACAGTCAGATGCTGTTAGTAAATAATTGCTTACACCATCAAAATTTTACAAATATAAAATGAATAAATAAATCCCCCCCCCCCCCAAAAAAAAAATATGAATGAGATACAAGCTCTCACTTATACAGTCCAAGCACCACTGGAAATTATCAGAATTGTCCATATCTTGAAAAAACAAAATTGTGCCATCACATAGATACCAAAAAATCCAGACACACTAAAATTCCTGATCACAGTGCGGATAATTCCACCGCAAACCAAAAAAAACCAAAACCAAAACACAACATGTGGATCAATAGCCAATAACACAGCAAGGAAATTGAAATTCTCTTTAAAAAAAAAAGATGTTGTTTCTTTCTTTTTTTTCTTTTCACAATCACAAAGAGCAATCCATATCAAGAGATAAAATCAAACCAAAAGCACAGTATATAAAAAATAAAATAAAATAAAACATGTTTGCATAACTAAATTGCACATTTGTTTATCTAAAATTGTAACAAAATGATTACACAGTACATTAAAAAATAATAGTGTGTAAAGGAAAGGGAAAAGGGAATGGGAATAATTTGCGCTTAGTAAGAAATGTATGTTAATAAAACAATTAAGATAGGGTCCTGAGAAGGAAAAAATAATAATAATAATAATAATAATAATAATAATAATAATAATCAGTATGGTGTTTGAGATCTCTAAAAGTGTCAGATCCTTCCACCAGGAAATATTTGCAATTGTTTATTGCATGCTTCTTTTTTTTTTAACGAGAAAGTTTATTATACGCTTTACTTCAAGTTTTGTGTAAATGACATATAAGAAAATAAATCAATAAAATTAACCTAAAGCTGAGGGAAATGGTAACATTTTTCAGATCTGGTTCTACAATAATGACAGATCATTTCAGATGAACAAAGTCATTAGTAAATCATACTGAGGGTCTCTATTTCAAGTGTTGGAGGCTTTATATGCTCAGAGATCAGATATAATCTAAAAAATAAACAAAAAAATCAACTCATCCATTCTGCAAAATGTCCTACAAAACTTTCTGCTGTGGCAACCGCAGACTATTCCATTGTCATCCAAAATTACAGCTCAATATTAAAAAAAAATTCTATATATAAAACAAACCTTTCTACATTATTATTTTGTTGTTATTTTTTTTATTATTATTATTTTTTTTACAATAAATGTTTATTGAAAAGAAAAGATATAGTATGGAATAATCAAAATAAAATTAAAGTTATTATTATTTGTCATTATTATTTTGTTATCACCATACACAAAATCTATTCTTCAATTATTTTACAAAATAATCATACACAAAATCTATTCTTCAATTATTTTACAAAAATAAATAATATGCTTATCCTCTTTTATATCAAAAGACTTTCTGGTTGTTGCCTGTTCTTATATTTTATGTTCAAAACCCAATTAAAAAAAAAAAATAATAATATGTTTCTGTGAGATTTCCTTTTACAGAAACTACAATTCTTTTTTTTTTTTCAAATATCCATAACAAAAAGAACCCTTGCACCTACTGTGCAATGGGGGAGATAATTAGCAAAATATTTTGCCTTTCTGTTGAATGTCTAATCCCTATAGTCTAGTCCCAATAGTCTAGCTTTGTGTGTAATTATATATAGTAGATACAAAACACTAAATATAGATATATATATAGATATAGCTATATATCTATATATATATATATATATAGAGAGAGAGAGAGAGAGAGAGAGAGAGAGAGAAGGAGAGAGAGAAATTAAAATACAAAATGTCCATGTTCAGAAGAAATGTAAAAAAAAAAAAAATGAATAAAAATAATAATAATAATAATAATAATAATAATAATAATAATAATAAAATAATTTCTTGCAATGCACAAAATCTTTGCTGTCACATCCGATTATATTATAAGCAAAATGTTATTTTTGTCTCTGTGGTGGGCAAGGATTTATTGCAAGGTTTATATACACAAAGGTAAAATGTGTATAAAAATTCAACAGTCAGGGAACACAGTCAGACAAAAAATATGGTATATTCGTACTGCAATATTTATATAGATATCTATCTATAGATAGATATATTGTTTTGGTTTTATTTATCTTAATTGTTTTTTATTGTATTGTACAGAACACAAATTGCCATACAGATACACCAAAAATGCTTAAAAAAATAAATAAAAAAGCTTAAAAAAATAAATAAAAATGCTTAAAAAAATAAATATATCTATATAGCTATATATAGATATCTATAGATATATATATATATATATAGATAGATATAGATACCTACATATATATTGTTTTGGTTTAGTTTATTTTAATTGTTTTTTATTGTATACAAAACACAAATTGCCATACAGATACACCAAAAATGCTTAAAAAAATAAATAAAAATGCTTAAAAAATAAATAAAAATGCTTAAAAAATAAATAAAAATGCTTAAATAAATAAATATAGCTATATAGCTATATATAGATATCTATATATAAATATAGATACCTATAGATATATTGTTTTGGTTTAATGTATTTTAATTGTTTTTATTGCACAAATTGCCATACAGATACACCAAAAATGCTTAAAAATAAATAAAAATGCTTAAAATAAATAAATATAGCTATATATAGATATGTATAGCTAGATATCTATAGATAGATATAGATACCTATAGATATATTGTTTTGGTTTAATTTATTTAAATTGTTTTTTTATTGTATTGTACAGAACACACATTTGCTATACAGATACACCAAAAATGCTTAAAAAAATAAAATAAAAATGCTTAGAAAATAAATAAAAATGCTTAAAAAAATAAATATAGCTATAGATAGATATAGCTACCTATAGATATATTGTTTTGGTTTAATTTATTTTAATTGTTTTTTATTGTATTGTACAGAACACAAATTGCCATACAGATACACCAAAAATGCGTAAAAAAAATAAAAATGCTTAAAAAAATAAATATAGCTATATATAGATATCTATAGATAGATAGATATATTGTTTTGGTTTTATTTATTAAGTGGTCTTGCATAGCAAGATCACTTATTGTTCTCTCACATATATATTATATATATTATATAGATACCTATAGATATATTGTTTTGGTTTTATTTATTTTAATTGTTTTTTTATTTTATTGTACAGAACACAAATTTCCATACAGATACACCAAAAATGCTTTAAAAAATTAATAAAAATGCTTAAAAAAATAAATATAGCTATATATAGATATCTATAGATAGATATATAGATAGATAGATAGATAGATAGATAGATAGATAGATAGATAGATAGATAGATAGATAGATAGATATATTGTTTTGGTTTTATTTTTTTTATTTATTTTTTATTGTATTGTACAGAACACAAATTGCCATACAGATACACCAAAAATGCTTAAAAAAAATAAATAAAAATGCTTAAAATAAATAAATATAGCTATATATAGATATCTATAGATAGATATCTATAGATAGATATCTACAGATAGATATAGATACCTATAAATATATTGTTTTGGTTTTATTTATTTTAATTGTTTTTTATTTTATTGTACAGAACACAAATTTCCATACAGATACACCAAAAATGCTTAAAATAAATAAATAAAAATGCTTAAAAAATAAATAAAAATGCTTAAAATAAATAAATATAGCTATATATAGATATCTATAGCTAGATATCTATAGGTAGATATAGATACCTATAGATATATTGTTTTGGTTTTATTTATTTTAATTGTTTTTGATTTCATTGTACAGAACACAAATTGCCATACAGATACAACAAAAGTGCTTAAAATAAATAAATAAAAATGCTTAAAAAAAATGCTTAAAAAATGCTTAAAAAAATAAATAAAAATGCTTTAAAAATAAATAAAAATGCTTAAAAAATAAATAAAAATGCTTAAAAAAATGCTTTAAAAAAAAAGTGTGTGTGCATTAAAAAAATATGAGCATGAATTGTCCCCAAAATCAGAAGCTTGTGGAAGAATCTGTGATCTGTAAGCAATCAGAACTTCCTTATCACATTGCAGGGCAGTGCATGCCTCCCTGTACACAGATTTCATGCAGCTTCTGGTTACAATACTCAGTGCAAGTTGTCTAATCTTGTCTTACCTGCTTTCTTGTGTTTCCCTTAAAGCACAAAAAAAAAAAAAATACTTTTGTGAAGTCTTGTGTTCCCCACCTGACTGGCTGAAAAGAGCCTTGAAGTTTCCAAAAATCTTGTATCATTATCTGCTTAATACAATCAGCAGCAATTGTTGCAGCTTCGGATCAAAGAGCCCAAGAGCAACGTGATCCCCCAGTGCTGGTCCCCCCCCCCCCCCCCTACTGCCACCATCGCACCACCAAGTGCCATAACGTTGTACACACAGAAACAAAAAAAACACACATACAACAAAAGTATAAAACATGACAAAAACAAGATACACAACAAAAAAGATAAAGAAATAAGACTCACCACCAAATGGGATATGTTGACATAACTTGGCTCAGCCCACAGAAAAAGAGCAAGTATCCAAAGCAGAACATTCTCCAAGGAAAAACAACAACAACAAAAACAAAAATGGATCAAACAAGTTGTGAAAATTTCCTCTTCTGCCAGGAAGCGATGAAACAATGTATCAAAAATAAATTAGAAAACCAAAAAGATAAAGGAGGAGGAGGAGGAGGCGGCGGTGTGGGAGCTATGTACAGGGATAGTGGCAGGTAGAAAAGCTTGGCTCTCCTTATAAAGAATGAAGAGGGTGGTGACTGCTCGGAGCCCAGACACAGGAGAGGAGAGAGGAGCAAATATTACACACACCACAAGAGAAAAAAAAAAAGTTTGGAGCGGCTCCCTTTAAGGGCCCAATCAGCGGGGATCGCCAAGGGGGAATAATTGTGATGACACTGCTCCCTGCTCCGCACTCCACAGCCACACACAGATCACTGCCTTCCTCCACTCATCTACACCGCATAGGGAGCTAGACATAGGGATCTACACAGCATAGGGATCTACACAGCATAGGGAACAGCCACACACAGATCACTGCCTTCCACTCAGCTACACCGCATAGGGATCTACACATAGGGATCTACACAGCATAGGGAGCTAGACATAGGGAGCAGCTACATAGGGATCTACACATAGGGATCTACACATAGGGATCTACACAGAATACGGAACAGCCACACACAGATCACTGCCTTCCACTCAGCTACACCGCATAGGGAGCTAGACATAGGGATCTACACAGCATAGGGAGCAGCCACACACAGATCACTGCCTTCCTCCACTCATCTACACAGCATAGGGAGCTACACATAGGGATCTACACACAGATCACTGCCTTCCACTCAGCTACACCGCATAGGGATCTACACACAGGGATCTACACAGCATAGGGAGCAGCCACACACAGATCACTGCCTTCCACTCATCTACACCGCATAGGGAGCTACACATAGGGATCTACACACAGATCACTGCCTTCCTCCACTCATCTACACAGCATAGGGAGCTATACATAGGGATCTACACAGCATAGGGAACAGCCACACACAGATCACTGCCTTCCACTCAGCTACACCGCATAGGGAGCTACACATAGGGATCTACACAGCATAGGGAGCAGCCACACACAGATCACTGCCTTCCACTCAGCTACACCGCATAGGGATCTAGACATAGGGATCTACACATAGGGATCTACACAGCATAGGGAGCTAGACATAGGGAGCAGCTACATAGGGATCTACACATAGGGATCTACACATAGGGATCTACACAGAATACGGAACAGCCACACACAGATCACTGCCTTCCACTCAGCTACACCGCATAGGGAGCTAGACATAGGGATCTACACAGCATAGGGAGCTAGACATAGGGATCTACACAGCATAGGGAGCAGCCACACACAGATCACTGCCTTCCACTCATCTACACCGCATAGGGAGCTACACATAGGGATCTACACACAGATCACTGCCTTCCTCCACTCATCTACACAGCATAGGGAGCTATACATAGGGATCTACACAGCATAGGGAACAGCCACACACAGATCACTGCCTTCCACTCAGCTACACCGCATAGGGATCTAGACATAGGGATCTACACAGAGGGATCTACACAGCATAGGGAGCTAGACATAGGGAGCAGCTACATAGGGATCTACACATAGGGATCTACACATAGGGATCTACACAGAATACGGAACAGCCACACACAGATCACTGCCTTCCACTCAGCTACACCGCATAGGGAGCTAGACATAGGGATCTACACAGCATAGGGAGCTAGACATAGGGATCTACACAGCATAGGGAACAGCCACACACAGATCACTGCCTTCCACTCATCTACACAGAGGGATCTACACAGCATAGGGAGCAGCCACACACAGATCACTGCCTTCCACTCATCTACACCGCATAGGGAGCTACACATAGGGATCTACACACAGATCACTGCCTTCCTCCACTCATCTACACAGCATAGGGAGCTATACATAGGGATCTACTCAGAGGGATCTACACAGCATAGGGAACAGCCACACACAGATCACTGCCTTCCACTCATCTACACCGCATAGGGAGCTAGACATAGGGATCTACACATAGGGATCTACACAGAATACGGAACAGCCACACACATATCACTGCCTTCCACTCATCTACACGGCATAGGGAGCAGATACACAGCATAGGGAGCTAGACATAGGGATCTACACAGCATAGGGATCAGCCACACACAGATCACTGCCTTCCACTCATCTACACCGCATAGGGAGCTAGACATAGGGATCTATACATAGGGATCTACACAGAGGGATCTACACAGCATATGGAGCTAGACATAGGGATCTACACAGCATAGGGAACAGCCACACACAGATCACTGCCTTCCACTCATCTACACCGCATAGGGAGCATCTACACAGCATAGGGAGCTAGACATAGGGATCTACACAGAGGGATCTGCACACAGATCACTGCCTTCCACTCATCTACACCGCATAGGGAGCAGCTACACAGCATAGGGATCTACACAGCATATGGATCTACACAGCATAGGGATCTACACAGCATAGGCAACAGCCACACACAGATCACTGCCTTCCACTCATCTACACCGCATAGGGAGCTATACACAGGGATCTACACAGCAGAGGGATCTACACAGCATAGGGAACAGCCACACACAGATCACTGCCTTCCACTCATCTACACAGCATAGGGATCTACACATAGGGATCTACACAGAGGGAGCTACACATAAGGAGCTACACATAGGGATCTACACAGAGGGAGCTACACAGAGGGATCTATAGAAATCTACACATAGGGATTTACACATAGGGATCTATAGGGATCTACACATAGGGAGCTACACATAGGGAGCTACACATAGGGAGCTACACATAGGGATCTACACAGAGGGATCTATGCATAGGAATTTATAGCAATCTACACATAGGGATCTACACATAGGGATCTACACATAGGGATCTACACAGAGGGATCTACACAGCATAGGGATCTACACATAGGGATCTACGCATAGGGATCTACGCATAGGGATCTACACATAGGGATCTACGCACAGATCACTGCCTTCCACTCAGCTACACAGCATAGGGAGCAGCTACACACAGGGATCTACACATAGGGATCTACACATAGGGATCTACACATAGGGATCTACACAGCATAGGGAGCAGCTACACACAGGGATCTACACATAGGGATCTACACCGCATAGGGAGCAGCTACACACAGATCACTGCCTTCCACTCATCTACACGGCATAGGGATCTATACATAGGGATCTACACAGAGGGATCTACACATAGGGATCTATACATAGGGATCTACACAGCATAGGGAACAGCCACACACAGATCACTGCCTTCCACTCATCTACACAGCATAGGGAGCTATACATAGGGATCTACACACAGGGATCCATACATAGGGATCTACACATAGGGATCTACACATAGGGATCTATAGTGATCTACACACAGGGAGCTACACATATGGATCTATAGGGAGCTACACATAGGGAGCTACACATAGGGATCTATACATAGGGAGCTACACAGAGGGATCTATGCAAAGGAATTTATAGCAATCTACACATAGGGATCTACACATAGGGATCTATAGTGATCTACACATAGGGAGCTACACATAAGGATCTACACATAGGGAGCTACACATAGGGATGTACACAGAGGGATCTACACATAGGGATCTACACATAGGGAACTACACGTAGGGATCTACACAGTATACTGCCACTACACTTATCTACACACATATGGATCTACACAGGGCTATACATGGGGATCTATAGGGAGGTACACATAGGGATCTACACATAGGGAGCAGCTACACATAAAGGATCTACACAGAGGGAGCTACAAATAGGGAGCTACACATAGGGATCTACACAGAGGGATCTACACAGAGGGATCTACACAGAGGATCTGGAAATAGGGAGCTACACAGAGGGATCTACACATAGGGATCTACACATAGGGATCAATAGCGATCTACACATAGGGATCTACACATAGGGATCTATAGTAATCTACACATAGGGAGCTACACATAGGGATCTATAGGGATCTACACATAGGAATCTACACATAGGGATCTACACATAGGGAGCTACACATAGGGATCTACACATAGGGAGCTACACATAGGGATCTACACATAGGGAGCTACACATAGGGATCTACACATAGGGATCTACACATAGGGATCTACACAGAGGGATCTACACAGAGGGAACTACACATAGGGAACTACACATAGTGAGCTACACATAGGGATCTACACATAGGGATCTACACATAGGGATCTACACAGAGGGAGCTACACATAGGGATCTACAAATAGGGAGCTACACATAGGGATCTACACAGAGGGATCTACACATAGGGATCCACATATAGTGATCTACACAGAGGGAACTACACATAGGGATCTACACAGAGGGAGCTACACAGAGGGATCTACACATAGGAATCTACACAGAGGGATCTACAAATAGGGATCTACACATAGGGATCTACACAGAGGGAACTACACAGAGGTAGCTACACATAGGGATCTACACAGAGGGATCTACACAGAGGGAGCTACACAGAGGGATCTACACATAGGGAACTACACATAGGGATCTACACAGTATACTGCCACTACACTGATCTACACACATAGGGATCTACACAGGGCTATACATGGGGATCTACACATAGTGATCTACACAGCACACAGCTCTACACACATAGGGATCTACACATAGGGATCTACACATAGGGATCTACTCAGCACACTACTCTACACACATAGGGATCTACACATAGGGATCTACACAGGGCTATACATAGGGATCTACACATAGGGATCCACACAGCTCTACACATAAGGATCTACACAGCACACAGCTCTACACATAGGGATCTACACAGCTCTACACACAGATGGATCTACACATGGGGATCTACACAACACACAGCTCTACACATAGGGATCTACACAACACACTTCTCTACTCAGGACTGTACATAGGGCTGTATATCTAGGAATCTACACATAGGGATCTACACAGCACACTGATCTACGCAGGGATATACATAGGGCTGCACTTAGTGATCTACACACAGCTTTACATAGGGATCTACACAGAGGGATCTACACATAGGGATCTACACAGCAGACTGATCTACGCAGGGATATACATAGGGCTGCACTTAGTGATCTACACACAGCTTTACATAGAGCTCTACACTCTACACACAGCTCTACATAGAGCTCTACACATAGGGATCTACACACAGCTTTACATAGGACTGCACAGGGCTATACATAGGGATCTACACATAGGGATCTACACAGCACACTGCTCTACAGAGGGCTATATATAGGGATCTACACATAGGGATTTACAAAGCACACTGATCTTAGCAGGGCTATACATAGGGAATGGATCTACACATAGGGATCTACACAGCATACTGATCTATGCAGGGCTATACACAGGGCTACACATAGGGGATGTACACACAGTAGTGTTGCTCACGAATATTCGTATTGCGAATATTCGGCTCGAATATGGCATATTCGAGTATTCGCGAATATCTCGAATTTCGCGGCCAATATTCGCTATTCCGAATATAAAAAAAAATTGCGAGATTTCGCTAATGCGAATTTATTGCGAACATTTTGCGAATTTTTTTAATTTTTTTTTCTGATTGGCTCTGATGCAAAAGAAGGGCGGAGAAAGTATTCTCGAATATTCGGAAATCGAATATTGGTGATATTTTATCGAAATTTCGCTAATGCGAAATTGATTGCGAGATTTTGACAACTCTGATTGGCTCTGATGCAAAAGAAGGGCGGAGAAAGTATTCTCGAATATTCGGAAATCGAATATTCGGAATATTTTATCAAAAAAAAAATGTTGTGAAATATTTTGACAACTGTGGTAGGAGAACTCTGATTGGCTCTGATGCAAAAGAAGGGCGGAGAAAGTATTCGCGAATATTCGGAAATCGAATATTGGTGATATTTTATCGAAATTTCGCTAATGCGAAATTGATTGCGAGATTTTGACAACTCTGATTGGCTCTGATGCAAAAAAAGGGTGGAGAAAGTATTCGCGAATATTCGATTTCCGAATATTCGCAAATACTTTCTCCACCCTTCTTTTGCATCAGAGCCAATCAGAGTTCTCCTACCACAGTTGTCAAAATATTTCACAACATTTTTTTTTTTGATAAAATATTCCGAATATTCGATTTCCGAATATTCGAGAATACTTTCTCCGCCCTTCTTTTGCATCAGAGCCAATCAGAAAAAAAAATAAAAAAATTCGCAAAATGTTCGCAATAAATTCGCATTAGTGAAATTTCGCAATTTTTTTTTTTTTTTTTAAATATCACGAATATTCGATTTTAGCGAATATTTCACGAATATTCGGCTATATATTCGTGATATATCGCGAAATCGAATATGGCGTATTCCGCTCAACACTAACACACAGCTCTACACAGGGCTATACACAGGGATTTAGGATTTATAGAGGGTCTCTACACATATGACTACAACTCTATACAGGACTATATAGAGGGATCTAGACATAGAGATCTACACATAGGGATCTACACACAGATTTAGGACCACACTAGGGCTACATACTGCATAGGGATCTATCTACTCAAAGCTTTACATTGGGCTATACATAGGGATAAACACATAGGACAACACACAGCTGTACATAGGGCTTTACACAAAGCTATACATAGGGATATGCACACAGCTTTACATAGACTACACATATCTTTACATAGGGCTCTACGCAGGACTATAGATAGGGCTACACATAGGACTCTTCACAAAGCTATACATAGGGATATGCACACAGCTTTACATAGACTACACATATCTTTACATAGGGCTCTACGCAGGACTATAGATAGGACTACACATAGGGCTCTTCACAAAGCTATACATAGGGATATGCACACAGCTTTACATAGACTACACATATCTTTACATAGGGCTCTACGCAGGACTATAGATAGGACTACACATAGGACTCTTCACAAAGCTATACATAGGGCCACACATAGGAATCTTCACACAGATTTAGATAGGGCTCTACACACAGCTTAACATAGGATTACACACAGCTTTACATAGGTCTCTACCTAGGGCTACACATACAGCTGTGCATAAGGCTATACATAGGACTCGACACAGAGATTTATATAGGGCACTACAGTGCCTTGAAAAAGTATTCATATCCCTTAAAATGTTCCAAATTTTGTCATGTTACAACCAAAAACGTGATAGATCAACACAAACAGGGGTTTACACAGGGCTATACGTAGGGTTCTCCATAGGGCTATACATCAGTGTTAACATAGGGGGTCTACATAGGGCCCTATATAGAGCTAGACCTAGGGCTCTACACAGAGCTCTACATAGGACTATACACAGGGCTATAATATAAACAAGGCTCTACAGAGAGCATTACACAAGTTCATACATAGGACCCTACATAAGACTCTACATAGCAATATACTTAGGGCTCTATATAGGGCTTTACATAGGGCTCTACACAAAGCTTTACATAGGGCTTTAGGTAAGGCTCTACGCAGGTCTTTACATAGGTCTCTATGTAGGACTTTACAAGGGGCTCTACATAGGGTTCTACAAGGGGCTCTAGTCTACACAGGGTTTTTTAACGGGCTCTACAAAGAACTCTACATAGGGCTTTACATGGGGATCTATATAGGGCTATACAGTACATAAGGCTCTACACAGAGCTTTACATAGGGCTCTATATAGGGCTATACAGTACATAAGGCTCTACACAGAGCTTTACATAGGGCTCTATATAGGGCTATACAGTACATAAGGCTCTACACAGAGCTTAACATAGAGCTCTATATAGGGTTATACAGTACATAAGGCTCTACACAAAGCTTTACATAGGGCTCTATATAGGGTTTTACAAGGGGCTCTACATAGGGTTCTACAAGGGGCTCTAGTCTAACACAGGGTTTTACAAGGGGCTCTACAAAGAACTCTACATAGGGCTTTACATAGAGCTCTATATAGGGCTATACATTACACAAGGCTCTACATAGAGCTCTATATAGGGTTATACAGTACATAAGGCTCTACACAGAGCTTTACATAGAGCTCTATATAGGGCTATACATTACACAAGGCTCTACATAGAGCTCTATATAGGGTTATACAGTACATAAGGCTCTACACAGAGCTTTACATAGAGCTCTATATAGGGCTATACAGTACATAATTCTCTACACAGAGCTTTACATAGGGCTCTATATAGGGTTTTACAGTACATAAGGCTCTACACAGAGGTTCTACTAATGGCTCTAGTCTACACAGGGCTTTACAAGGGTCTCTACAAAGAACTCTACATAGGGCTTTACATAGGGCTCTATATAGGGCTAAACAGTACATAGGGCTCGACATATGACTTTTATACTCACTAATACTCATTAATACTCATTATAGCTAGATAGAAAGATAGATAGATAGAAAGATAGATAGATAGATAGATAGATAGATAGATAGATAGATAGATAGATAGATAGATAGATAGATAGATAGATAGATAGATAGATAGGCATGTGCATGACAAATAAATGTGTTTCGATTTGTTAATCTAGTTATTTAGTTTAGTTAAATTCGGCGTGATTGGGTCATGGCCCAGTTGAAGTCCATAGGGACGAAACGCGTCGGAATTGCTTGTTCCGCTCCCCACACAGTTTTTACTTTGGGATCACAATTTGTACGCACCTATGCCTTGATGGCTGTACTTTTAAAATAAATCTATCCGTTTTGACCTACCCCATATGGAGCCAATTTTCTTTTATAATCCATATTCTTCTGGATGAGAGTGTTTTTTATTCACTGTCTGCACCCCGATTGATCCACATCTGAGTTCCTGTTTCATCCTCCTATCCTCTTCCGTGGGAGTTCCAGGGTCCAACATCGGAGTTCAAAGGGAATAAAAAAAACGACGGTGTAGTGGAAGGCTCCCCCCGTCTGCATGCTCCACCATCCGATATTCCTTAAATAACAAAGAGGCGGAGTCACCCAATGACATAGTCAGATGACCCCCCCTTGTGATGTCATAAAACACAGGATCTCTATCTACCCTACTAGCAAAACTAGCGATCTGCCTTGTTTACAGAGGCAAACCATCCTTCTGCTTCTCTTGTGAATGATTGGGTCCCGCCCCCCCATGTAAATAATTATGGGGTACACATTTACCAAAAGAGTGTAAAAAGTGAGTAAAGACACAGCAAAAGCTTTTTGGCAATTCCTTTATTAAATAAATAAATAAATAAAAATGTCCCCCGAAGTAGATCCAATGTCGATCACGCTGCACCCAAAAAAAAGAAAATAATACCTCCAGTCTCGTGGAAGGCCCCCACCGTCTGGATGCTCCGCCATTTGATATTTCTTAAATAACCAAGGGGCGGAGCCATCCAATGACATAATCTGGTAACCCCCACCCCCTTGTGATGTCATTAACCCAGGATGCCCTGTTCGATGACGTCAAAAGGGGGCGGGGCCACCCGGTGACATTGCCAGGTGGTGCCACCCCTTAGTTATTTAAAAAAAAATGTCAGACGGCAGAGCAGGCACATGGCGGGAGCCTTTCCAAAATTCGAATCGTTCCTGAAAATGTGGAATTCGTTAGAAAACTAAATTAAAACGAATTTCAACTAAATTTGTTACTATTTCATTCAGATACATCCAAATCTCTGAATGACAAAAAACATTTGCACATGTCGCCCTCCTTCTTAAAGTGATATTAAACCCAAAAGCGAACATTATTATATTGCAGCTTACCAATTCTTAGATGTGACGGCTGCATTCGTTTTCTTTTTTAGGCTTTCTTTTTCTTTTTAGCTGGTGATCCAGCCAACAAATCAGTTTTTTCAAAAGCACAAGCTCTCCAGCAGAATGTATCAGTATCAGTGGCGGCTGGTGCTCAACATTTTTGGGGGGGCGCAAACGAAAAAAAAAAAGTAAAAAATTGCAGCCTCACTGTGCCCATTAAACGCAGCCACTGTGCCATCAATTGTCACCACTGTGCCATGCCATCAAACGCAGTCACTATGCCATCAATTCGCACTACTGTGCCATGCCATCAAACGCAGTCACTGTGCCATGCCATCAAATGCAGCCACTGTGCCATCAATTGTCACCACTGTGCCATGCCATCAAACGCAGCCACTGTGCCCCTCAATTGTCGCCACTGTGCCAATTGTCACCACTGTGCCCTTTAATTGTCACCACTGTGCCCTTTAATTGTCACCACTGTGCCCATTGTTGCCACTGTGCATGTCACTGTGCCCTTTATTGTTGCCACTGTGCCCATTGATGCCACTGTGCCCTTTGTCACCACTGTGCCCTTTGTCACCACTGTGCCCTTTGTCACTACTGTACCCATTGTCGCCTCTGTGCCCATTGTCGCCGCTGTGCCCTGTAAAATACCTGCCCGGCACTTACCTTTCTCCTTCCACGTCCCTCGATGTCTTCTCCCGCCCTTGATGATGCTTCAGCCAATCAGGTTACCGATAACCAGAATCGGTGAACCTGATTGGCTGAGACGGCCGTCAGTCTTATCCAAGGAACGCACCTCCCGTACGTCCCGAGGATAAGCTTCCGGGGGAGCCGAGGGCTGTACTCGGAAAGCCTATCAGAGCCCCTGGCTCTGATAGGCACTTCCGCACAGCCAACCAGCTGCCATTATTCAGGTAGTCGGCGCTCACCGTCCGGCCATCTGAATAGTTGCGGCAGCGGCCGGCAACAATAACATAGATTCATGCAATGCATGAATCTATGTTATTCAGTGGCGTTGCGGAGCCAGAGGGGGCGGTGCTCCAGCGCCCTCTATAGACGCACCGCCACTGATCAGTATCATCATGATGAAACAAACCATTTAACACTGACAGGGTTGCTTACAACGACCAGCTTTCATTTATTTTTGTAAAATCCCAGAAGAAAAACAAACTGTTTGCTGTTATGCTGTAATGAGCAGTAGGAAACTGGCTGTGAAGCCGCAAGGTTTACCTTAGTCAAGATGGCGGCGCCAGCACCCGATAGCCGAATGAGGAATCGGCTCAGGTGAGGACGCCACTGAATCCCAGGACAGGTAAGTGTCCATATATTAAAAGTCAGCAGCTGCAGTATTTGTAGCTGCTGACTTTTTATTGTTTTTTGGGGGCTGAGGGGTCAAGAGCTCCACTTTGAGCCGGCCATAGATGGGGCCATTTTCTTTCCTGCAAACATGAGTTGCACTTGCAGGAAAGAACTCTTGATCCCTCCATCAACGCAGTAAGTGTAAGGGGGGGAATCCCTCCCGTTGCCGGGAGAACACAGTGATTACTGCCAGCGGCTGTCATAATCGCATTTAAAATCCAAACCCAAGTACAACCAGCCCGCCCATACATGGTTCGAATCTCAGGCCGGTTCCTGCTGAACTGGCTGAGATTCGAATCGCCTAGGGCCGACTTTAGGCTCTACTCACATCTGCACGTTGCATAAATGTGCGCAAAAGCAAGCGTTTTTGCACGTTCGTGGAATGTGTGAAAATTGAGCTACACGCTGGCGGTGCCATTTAATGTTAATGATGCCACGGCCAGTTTTTTTTTTGTTTGGGGGGGGCAAACAACCACCCCCCCCCGGATCGGTTGGTCAAACAAACCCCCCCTCCCGTGCTCCCCGCTGTCAGTCAGTCGGCCGGGTCACCTGCACTACTCCCCCCCCCCCGCGGGTGGTGCCGGTCAGTTGGTCGGTCATCCAGCCCCACACTTACCCCATCTATGTTGCAGACGGGCGGCGGCTTGGTTCTTCCATCGGGTCTTCTTCCTCCTCTTCCTAGGCATCCAATTTGATCGCCTGTCCTTTCAGCCAATCAGGTGATGGGCCTCAGGACCCGCTTCCTGATTGGCTATTGTAACACACCTGGGCGGGCTCGGTTTGCAGTGCTCTGCGCCCCGAGCCCACCCTATTTTGAAGCCTATTAGAGCCTAATCAGGTGCTTAAAAAAAACACCCCCACCATTGGAATCCATGCATCTGGCGTCCTGCATGGGGGCCGGATGCATGGATAGGGGGAGGGGGCGATGCCGGTGAGCTCCTAATGGACAGGGCGCCCCTGCCAGTATGTGATCCGACACTAGGGGGCGCTAGGGGGCGCGCACGCACGCGCCACCGGCCTCTCGCTAAAGCTGATCTGTGGGTACTGTGGACTCGATGCCCGCCGGCACCTGTCGATCGATCGGTACAGAGACAGAATGGCAGTCTGCCTATGTAAACAAGACAGATTGCCGTTCTGTCAGTACGGAAGGCATGGATTCTGTGTTCCTACAAAGCAGGGACATGGATCCATGCCTTCCCTTAATTGAAGCACCACACACTGTACTAACACACAGGCTAGGCACACTGTTAACCCTTTGATCGCCCCTGCTGTTAACCCCTTCCCAGCCAGTGTCATTAGTACAGTGACAGTGCATTTTCTTAACCACTTGCCGACCCTGTCACGCACTTTTTCATTGGCAGAATGGCACGGCTGTGCAAAGTAACGTATATATATATATATACATCACTTTGAACTTTGCGCCGTGCATATGCACGTGCGCCCCTGCCGCAAGCTCCGTGACCATGCCCGTGACTCGATGTCCGCCGCTGTCCCGTGATCGTGTCGAACGGGGAGAGGCCAGTGTAAACAAGGCATCTGCCTGTTCTACCTAGTGACAGGACACCGATCTACTGCTCCCTTTCTTCGAGAGCAGTGATCACTGTTGTGTCACAGTAAGCCCCGCCCCCACACAGTTAGAATCACTCCCTAGTACACACTAAACCCCTTCCTAGCCCCCGAGTGGTTAACGCCCTTCCCTGCCAGTGTAATTTACACAGTTACCAGTGCATTTCTATAGCACTGATCGCTGTGTAAATGACAATGGTCCCAATGGTCGCAGTCACGAAAAAAAACGTTGTTTGCCGCCATTAGTAGTAAAAAAAAAGGAATTTATAAAAATGCCATAAAAACCATCCCCTATTTTGTAAACGCTATAAATTTTGCGCAAACCAATCGTTAAACGCTTATTGCGATTTTTTTTTTACCAAAAATATGTAGAAGAATACGTATCGGCCTAAACTGAGGAAAAAAATGTTTTTATATATTTTTTGGGGATATTTATTATAGGTAAAAATAAAAAATATTGATTTTTTTTCAAAAATGACGCTCTATTTTTGTTTATAGCGCAAAAAATAAAAACCGCAGAGGTGATCAAATACCACCAAAAGAAAGCTCCATTTGTGGGGGAAAAAAAGGACGTCAATTTTGTTTGGGGGCCACGTCGCACGACCGCGCAATTGTCAGTTAAAGCGACGCAGTGCCGAATCTCAAAAAGTGGCCCGGTCATTGGGCAGCCAAATCCTCCGGGGCTGAAGTGGTTAATCACTGATCACTGTATTAGTGTCACTGGTCTCCAAAAAGTGTCAGAAGTGTCAGTTAGCTTCATTACTAATATCCCATAGTTTGTAGACGCTATAATTGCGCAAACCAATCAATACCAATCATATACGCCTCATATAGCAGGGGTAACTTTACGCCGGGAAAAGCCTGACGTAAATGGCGTAACTGTACTGCGTCGGCCGGGCGTACGTTCGTGAATTCGCGTATCTAGCTGATTTACATATTATAGGCGTAAATCAGCGTAAACGCCCCTAGCGGCCAGCGTAAATATGCAGTTAAGATCCGACGGCGTAAGAGACTTACGCCGGTCGGATCTAATAGAAATCTATGCGTAACTGATTCTAAGAATCAGGCGCATAGATACGACCGCCCTGACTCAGAGATACGACGGCGTATCTGGAGATACGCCGTTGTATCTCCTTTCTGAATCTGGCCCATATTGGCCTAAATTTATGAAGAGATTCAATTTTTTTTATTATTATTATTATTGGATATGTTTTATATCAGAAAGTAAAAAAAAAAATTTTTTTTTTAACCACTTCTGTACCGTAGGATGTCATATGACGTCCTGGACTTCAGTGGGGGGATATCTGAATGATGGATGACCGTCGGAGGCCCGGGCGCGACGTTATGACGTCACGCCCGGGTACCCAGAAGTAAACAAAGCCGCAATGGCGGCTGAAAGCATGAGATCGGTGATTTTTTTCCCCGATCTCATGCTTTTCAGCCTGGAGGAGAGATGTGGAGGTCTCATTGACCCCTCATCTCTCCATAAAGAGGACCTGTCACTCACTATTCCTATTACAAGGGATGTTTACATTCCTTGTAATAGGAATAAAAGTGATAAAAAAAAATGTAAAAAAAAGTGCAAAAATAAAAAGAATTAAGTAAAATAAAAAATATATATAATTTTTTTTTTAAAATGCCCCCGTCACCAGTAGCTCGCGCTCAGAGGCGAACGCGTACATAAGTCCCGCCCACATATGTAAACGCCGTTCAAACCACACATGTGAGGTATCGGCGCGTGCGTCAGAGCGAGACCAACCATTCTAGCACTAGACCTCCTCTGTAACTCTAAACTGGTAACCTGTAAAAAAAATGAAAGCGTCGCCTATGGAGATTTTTAAGTACTGAAGTTTGGCGCCATTCCATGAGTGTGCGCAATTTTAAAGCGCGACAAGTTAGGTATCTATTTACTCTGCGTAACTTCATCTTTCACGTTATATAAAAAAATTGGGCTAACTTTACTGTTTTGGTATTTTTTAAATCATGAAACCATTTTTTTCCCCCAAAAAAAGGCGTTTGAAAAATGATTGCGCAAATACCGTGCAAGATAAAAAGTTGCAATGACCGCCACTTTATTCCCTAGGGTGTCTGCTAAAAAAAAAAATATATAGGCCCGGATTCACAAAGCACTTACGCCGATGTATCTCGAGATACGCCGCGTAAGTGCAAATATGCACCGTCGTATTTGTGCGCCGTGCCCACAAAACTAGATAGGCCTGAAAATAGGCTTCATCCGACCGACGTAACTTGTCTACGCCGGCGTATCGTGGGCGCATATTTACGCTGGACGTATTTGGCGCTCCCATTGATTTTCTATTCACATATGCAAATGAGGGAGATACGCCGATTCACAAACGTATGCCCGTCCGACGCAGTGTGCGTAAAGTCCTACGTCCGGCGTAAAGTTATTCCCCATAAAGGAGGTGTAACTCAGCAGCATCCATGCAAAGGGAAGACAAGCCGACGTATTTTACGTAGTATGTGAATAGGACTGGGCGTAGGTTACGTTCACGCCGTAGGCAGTGATCTGACGTATCTTAGGGAGTAGTTCCGACGTGATTCTGAGCATGCGCACTGGGATACGTCCACGGGACGGCGCATGCGCCGTTCGTTTTAAGTACTTGTATGGCACTCGGCCCATCATTAGCATGGGGTCACGCCTCATTAGCATGGCTCACGCCCACTTCCACCTATGCCGGCTTACGCCGAGTGAACCTAGCGCAGTTTGGGAGGCAAGTGCTTTGTGAATTCGGTGCTTGCCTTTCTGCGCTATGTCGGCGTAGCGTATATTAGATACGCTACGCCAGCATAAATATGCGCCAATGTATGTGAATCCGGGCCATAATGTCTGGGGGTTCTGAGTAATTTTCTAGTAAAAAAATTATGATTTTTACATGAAGGAGAGAAGTGCCAGAATAGGCGCGGTATGGAAGTGGTTAATTGTCGATCTTTTTTTGTTTTTTGTTTATAGCGCAAAAAAAAAAAAACGCATCAAATACCACCAAAAGAAAGCCCTATTTATAGGAAGAAAAAAATGACATTGTGCCAGATTTAGGTAGCTACGCTATTAGTTACGGCGGCGCAGCGTAGTGTATTTACGCTACGCCTCCGCAACTTACAGGAGCAAGTGCAGTATTCACAAAGCACTTGCTCCGTAAGTCGCGGCGGCGTAGCGTAAATGGGGCCGGCGTAAGCGCGCGTAATTCAAATGGGGAAGGTGGGGCGTGTTTTATGGTAATATGTGATGACCTGACGTGATTGACGTGATTTACGAACGGCGCGTGTACATATCCCAGTGTGCATTGCTCCCAAGTACGGCGCAACGGCGTAGTGGTTTCGACGTGAACGTAAATTACGTCCAGCCCTATTCGCGAACGACTTACGCAAACGACGTAAATAATTAAAATTTCGAACCGGGAACGGCGTCCATACTTAACATTGGCTGCGCCTCCTAATAGCAGGAGCAGCCTTAACGCAAACGACGAAAAAAACGAACGCTGGGCGCACGTACGTTTGTGAATCGGCGTATCTAGGAAATTAGCATATTCTACGCCGACAACAACGGAAGCGCCCCTAGCGGCCAAAGTTACATTGCACGCAATTATACGCCGCCGCAATCTAGTTATGTTGGTGGACGAAGCCTATTTTATCAGCGTAACTGCCTTTGTGAATCGGCGTAACGCTACGCGGGCGCGGAATACAAATTACGGCGGCGCATCTGGAGATACGCCGCCGCAAAAGGTATGTGAATCTACCCCGTTGATTTTATTTGGGTACAGCGTCGCACGACCGCGCAATTGTCAGTTAAAATAAAGCAGTGCCGGAAAAAATGGCCTGGTCATGAAGGGGGTGGGGGGGGGTAAATCTTTTCGGAGGTCAAGTGGTTAATAGTGTTGCTCACGAATATTCGCATTTCGAATATTCGTTACGAATATGGCATATTCGAATATTCGCGAATAACTCGAATTTCGCGGCCAAAATTCGCTATTCCGAATATTCGTATTTTTTCAAATTTATTTTTAAAACAGATCACATCCTATCGACGTCTAAAAGCATTGCTGGTATGATTAGAGACCCTGGGCCGAGTAGCTAAGCTGAGGCGATCCTTTTATGTTGCCGAATATTCGCAATCGCGAATATTCGATTTCCGAATATTCGCAAATACTTTCTCCGCCCTTCTTTTGCATCAGAGCCAATCAGAGTTCTCATACCACAGTTGTCAAAAACTCGCAATCAATTTCGCATTCGCATTAGCGAAATTTCGATAAAATATCACCAATATTCGATTTCCGAATATTCGCGAATACTTTCTACGCCCTTCTTTTGCATCAGAGCCAATCAGAGTTGTCAAAATCTCGCAATCAATTTCGCATTCGCATTAGCGAAATTTCAATAAAATATCACCAATATTCGATTTCCGAATATTCGCGAATACTTTCTCCGCCCTTCTTTTGCATCAGAGCCAATCAGAGTTCTCCTACCACAGTTGTCAAAATCTCGCAATCAATTTCGCATTCGCATTAGCGAAATTTCGATAAAATATCACCAATATTCGATTTCCGAATATTCGCGAATACTTTCTCCGCCCTTCTTTTGCATCAGAGCCAATCAGAGTTGTCAAAATCTCGCAATCAATTTCGCATTCGCATTAGCGAAATTTCGATAAAATATCACCAATATTCGATTTCCGAATATTCGCAAATACTTTCTCCGCCCTTCTTTTGCATCAGAGCCAATCAGAGTTCTCCTACCACAGTTGTCAAAATCTCGCAATCAATTTCGCATTCGCATTAGCGAAATTTCGATAAAATATCACCAATATTCGATTTCCGAATATTCGCGAATACTTTCTCCGCCCTTCTTTTGCATCAGAGCCAATCAGAGTTCTCCTACCACAGTTGTCAAAATTTCGCAATCAATTTGGCATTCGCATTAGCGAAATTTCGCAATTTTTTATTTTTTTTTATAAAATATCACGAATATTCGATTTTAGCGAATATTTCACGAATATTCGTCTATATATTCGTGATATATCGCGAAATCGAATATGGCGTATTCCGCTTAACACTAGTGGTTAAACAAATAAGGGCGCCGCAAGCGTGTTGCTTGTTTTTTCGCACGTTTCATGAACTGCGCAAAAGCACAATTTCGGGATGTGAATGGAGCCTGGCAGTTGCCGGTAGTCGGCGTTGAACGGCGTTCTCCTTCGCGGTGTCAGGGAGCCCTCCCAGTCCCATTGACCTGAATGAGCTTTTTTTGGGGGAAGAAGACGGATTGATGGCCCCTCTGAATAGAAGCCTAAAGGAGATGTTTGAAGTGGCCTCTTGTGTGTGTGGAGTGGAGCCGGCCTCATTGTCGCCCCCCCCCCCCCCCCCTTTTCATTATCAAGTAGCTGTTGATTGTACGGCCGTCCATTGAAGAGGGGAGAAGGGCTCGGAGGAGGTGTCAGGGAGGGAGGGGGGGGATTGGTATTCATGGGGTCGTGTCAATGGCGGCTCTTGTAATTCCAGTGTAACATGGAGGAAAAGAGTCTGTGTCCGCTGACAGCCAGGTTAAATGGCGATAAAAGAGGGGGGGCGTGTCCTAATCCCTTCGCCTGCCGCAGTCACACACGTAACAAGCGCTTACAATGAGGGCGACGGTTTCACGACGCCCCACAAAAGGCCGACACCAAAGAGAACAATCCCATGTTTGCTCTGAGGCAGGTCCGGGGCCTCGGGAGGTTAATGAGCGGCTAAAACTCCCATCCTTTCATTTGTCAGTTTATATACCAACATGGGTTTGTTTGGAAACCCCCCCAAAGTATTGGGGTGCAATTAAAGGTAAACCTTATTTTTTTGCATCCCTGTTCCTCCCCTAACCCCCCCTCCCCCCACCCATCAACATTCTAAACCTTTCCCATTACATTACATACCTTATTTTTATTATTATTATTATTATTATTATTATTATTATTATTATTATTATTATACAGGATTTATATAGCGCTGACAGTTTATGCAGCGCTTATACTCAGTGATGTCATCACCAGATCTCTATGCCCCTCTATGCAATGCAGGAAGATGCTTATTGGGAGCAGGTGAGACATCAGGGGTCTAATAGAGCAGGTGAGATATCATGGATCTAAAAAGAGCAGGTGAGACATCAGCAGTCTAATAGAGCAGGGGAGATATCAGGGGTCTAATAGAGCAGGTAAGAAATCAGGGGTCTAATAGAGCAGGTGAGATACAGGATTCTAATAGAACAGGTGAGATATCAGGGGTCTAATAGAGCAGGTAAGATACAGGATTCTAATAGAGCAGGTGAGATACAGGATTCTAATAGAACAGGTGAGACATCAGGGGTCTAATAGAGCAGGTGAGATATCAGGGATCTAATAGAGCAGGTGAGATATCAGGGATCTAAAAAGAGCAGGTGAGACATCAGCAGTCTAATAGAGCAGGGGAGATATCAGGGGTCTAATAGAGCAGGTAAGAAATCAGGGGTCTAATAGAGCAGGTAAGAAATCAGAGGTCTAATAGAGCAGATGAGACATCAGGAGTCTAATAGAGCAGGTGAGATATCAGGGGTCTAATAGAGCAGGTAATATACAGGATTCTAATAGAGCAGGTGAGATATCAGAGGTCTGATAGGGCAGGTGAGACATTGGGGGTCTAATAGAGCAGGTGAGATATCAGGGGTCTAATAGAGCAGGTGAGATATTGGGGGTCTAATATAGCAGGTGAGACATCAGGGGTCTAAAAGAGTAGGTGAGACATCAGGGGTCTAATAGAGCAGGTGAGACATTGGGGGCTAATATTGCAGGTGAGATATCAGAGGTCTAAAAGTGCCGGTGAGATATCAGGGGTCTAATAGAGCAGCTGACACATCAGGGGTCTAATAGTGCAGGTGAGATATCAGGGATCTAATAGAACAGGTGAGATATCAGGGGTCTAATAGAGCAGGTGAGATATCAGGGGTCTAATAGAGCAGGTGAGACATCAGGGGTCTAATAGAGCAGGTGAGATATCAGGGGTCTAATACAGTTGGTGAGACATCAAGGGGCTAATAGAGCAGGTGAGACATCAGGAGTCTAATAGAGCAGCTGAGACATCAGGGGTCTAATAGTGCAGGTAAGATATCAGGGGTCTAATAGAGCAGGTGAGACATCAGGGGTCTAATAGAGCAGGTGAGACATCGGGTGTCTAATAGAGCAGGTGAGACATCTGGGGTTTAATAGAGATGGTGAGACATCAGGGGGGCTAATAGAGCAGGTGAGACATCAGGAGTCTAATAGAACTGGTGAGACATCAGGGGTTAATAGAGCAGGTGAGACATCAGGGGTCTAATAGAGCAGGTGAGACATCAGGGGTCTAATAGAGCAGGTGAGATATCAGAGGTCTGATAGGGCAGGTGATACATTTGGGGTCTAATAGAGCAGGTAAGATATCAGGGATCTAATAGAACAGGTGAGATATCAGGGGTCTAATAGAGCTGGTGAGATATCAGGGGTTCCCTATCATTGGTATCAGTATGCATGGATAAGTATGTAAAGTGACTAAAGTAGCCAGTTTAGCAGAAGAGGAATTTAGTACTAAGAGTCTGATAGGTCAAGGAAAAGAGTTCCAGAGTAAGGGTGCAGCTCAGCAGAAGTCTTGGAAAAGAGATGGGTAATCCTAAATAATGGAGGATAAAGGAGCAGATCAGATTTTTGTGTCTTCCCCTTTGGACTACAAAAAAAGGAAAAAGGGATAAAGATTGGCATCTCCAGGGCACGACTTTACACCTCATTGGTTGCTTATCACTGAATATGTCGTCGTCCCCAACCCCCCCCCCCCCCCCCCCCCCGTCCCGTCCCGTGCATTGGCTGATGATGATCAGTACTAAGTTGCTTCCCAGAGCTACCTGCTAATTATCTGATTGAAGTTCCCGTTGTTATTGGTTCTTTTACTTGATTTAACTTGTTTACTGTCTTTCTGTTGTGAGAGGGGTTGGGGTCTCCAGGGTCCCTTTCCCAAGACGATGATGAGGGCATTGAGACGGGTGGATTCATGGAATTCAAGGGTTCTAGAAGATCAGATCACTCTGGTCCGCAAGTAAATTAACGAATCAGCCCCATGAATTTGTTACAAATTCTCATTCATACTGCCTCCTGAGGCCCAGATTCTCGTACATGGGCGTAAAACTGTGCGGGCGTAACGTATCTGGTTTACGTTACGCCGCCGCAAGTTTTACAGGCAAGTGCTTTATTCACAAAGAACTTGCCTGTAAAGTTGCGGCGGCGTAGCGTAAATCCCCCGGCGCAAGCCCGCCTAATTCAAATGAGCCGGGTAGGGGGCGTGGAGCATTTAAATTAGGCGCGTTCCCGTGCCGAACGTACTGCGCATGCGCCGGCCGGAAAATATCCCAGGGTGCATTGCTCCAAATGACGTCGCAAGGACATCATTGGTTTAGACGTGAACGTAAATGGCGTCCAGCCCCATTCACGGACGACTTACGCAAACAACGTACATTTTAAAATTTCGACGCGGGAACGACGGCCATACTTAACATTGGTTGCCCCTCATATAGCAGGGGCAACTTTACGCGTCGCAAATCTAACGTAAACGTCGTAACTTCACTGCGTCGACCGCGCGTACGTTTCGGGAATTCGCGTATTTTGCTAATTTGCATACTCGACGGAGAAAACGACGGAGGCGACACCTAGCGGCAAAAAAAAAAATTGCATCTAAGATCCGACAGCGTAAGAGCCTTACGCCTGTCGGATCTAATGGATATCTATGCGTAACTGATTCTAAGAATCAGTCGCATAGATACGGTGGCCCAGATTAGGACTTACGACGGCGTACATTGCGTTGCGCCGTAGTAAGCCCTTTGAGAATCTGGGCCAAATAGTCCAAATATGAGCAATGTCATCATTTAGACCAGGGGCCCCCAAACTTTCTAAACTTAGGGCCAATTTATTAAGACTTTAGGGGGGCCGGACCATCGGTACAAAATGTCCCTGCATCAGTGGGAGTAAACAATTCCCCATTATTGGTCTCAGCGGGAGGAACCGTACCACTTTACTGGTGTAATTTAGAGGATGTGTGTCCCATTGTTAGTGTCTTTGGGAGGACTTGTGCACCATCATTGGTGTCATTGGGAGGAATTAAGCCCCATCATAGGTGTGATTGGGAGAAATTGAGCCACATCATTGGTGTCATTGGAAGAAATTGAGCCTCATCATTGGAAGGAATTGTGCCCCATCATTGGTGTCATTGGGAGGAATTGTGCCCCATCATTGGGAGGAATTGTGCCCCATCATTGGTGTCATTGGGAAAAATTGAGCCCCATCATTGGGAGGAATTGTGCCCCATCATTGGTGTCATTGGGAGGAATTGTGCCCCATCATTGGTGTCTTTGGGAGGAATTGTGCCCCATCATTGGTGTCATTGGGAGAAATTGATCCCCATCATTGGTGTCATTGGGGGAAATTGAGCCCCATCACTGGTTTCACTGGGAGAATTTGAGCTCCATCATTGATAGGAACTTCGCCCCTATCATTGATGTAATTGGTGTCAGTGAAAAAAAATAGTGCCCCAAGGGCCGGATAAAAGCCAGCAAAAGGGCCACGTATGGCCCCAGGGCCGCAGTTTGGAGACCACTGATTTAGACCAAGGGCAAACAATGGGCCAGTTTACTGTCCTTCAGACTTTGGGAGGGTTGAACTGTGGCCAGAGGGTGAAGAAAAGGTCCCAACGTCAGTGGCGAAAAAATAATGCCCCATCATTTGTTTAGTGTCATTGGACACCATTGTTGGTGTCATTGGAAATTGTGCCCCGTCAAGTATTTGGGAGGAATTGGGCCCCATCATTGGTGCCATTGGTAGGAATTTTCCCCCTTTGTTGGTGTCATTGGGAGGAATTGTGCCACATCGTTAGTGTCATTGGGAGGAATTGTGCCCCATCATTGGTGTCATTGGGAGGAAAAGTGCCCCATCATTGGTGTCATTGGGAGGAATTGTGCCACATCGTTGGTGTCACTGGGAGAAATTGTGCACCTTTGTTGGTGTCTTTGAGAGGAATTGTTCCACATCATTTGTGTCATCTGGAGGAATTGTATCCCATCGTTGGTGCCATTGGGAGGAATTCATTCAACTTGACTGGCTCTGTAATGTTGAAGATGTTTAATATCTTCTCTATGCCCCATCTAATCAGAACTGAAGAAGTGGTTTGAAGAAGCTACGAAGAGCCTTCAACATTACAGAACCTGTCCAGTTGGATGTGTCCAAGCCTTGAACACATTCGACTGGCCTTGTTCTGTAATGTTGAAGACGTTTCATATCTTCTCTGGGCCCCTTCTAATCAAAATGAAGAAGTGGTTTGAAGAAGCTACAAGAGTCTTCATCATTACAGAACAAGTCTAGTTGAATGTGTCCAAGGCTTGGACACATTTGACTAGACTTGCTCTGTAATGTTGAAGACGTTTCATATATTTTCTGGGCCCCTTTTAATCAAAACTGAAGAAGTGGTTTGGAGAAGCTACGAAGAGCCTTCAACATTACACAACCAGTCCAGTTGGATGTGTCCAAGCCTTGAACACATTCGACTGGCCTTGTTCTGTAATGTTGAAGATGTTTCATATATTTTCTTGGCCTCTTCTAAATAGAACTGAAGAAGTGGTTTGGAGAAGCTAAAAAAAAGTCTTTCAACATTACAGAACTAGTCCAGTTGGATGTGTCCAAGCCTTGAACACATTCGACTGGCCTTGTTCTGTAATGTTGAAGACATTTCAAAGTTTCTCTGGGCCACTCCGAGTTCAAACTGAAGAAGTGGTTTCAAGAAGCTACGAAAGTCTTCAACATTACAGAACAAGTCCAGTTGAATGTGTCCAAGGCTTGGAAACATTCAACTTGCCTTGTTTCGTAATGTTGAAGATGTTCAATATCTTCTCTGGGCAACTTCTGAATAGAACTGAAGAAATGGTTTAAAAAAGCTACAAAGAATCTTCAACATTAAAAAACAAGTCCAGTTGGGTATGTCCAAGCCTTGGACACATTTGGCTAGACTTGCTCTGTATTGTTGAAGACTTTTCATATATTCTCTGGATCACTTGTAATTAAAACTGAATAAATGGTTTGGAGAAGCTACAAAGAGTCTTCAACATTACAAAACCAGTAACTTGGGATTATTATTATACAAGATTTATATAGGGTCAACAGTTTGTGCAGTACCTTACAACATGAGGGCAGACAGTACAGTTACAATACAATTCAATACAGGAGGAATCAGAGGGCCCTGCTTGTTTGTGTCCAAGCCTTGGATACATTCGATTGGACTTGCTCTGTAATGTTGAAGACGTTTCATATCTTCTCTGGACCACTTCAAGTTCGAACTGAAGAAGTGGTTTGGAGAAGCTACGGAGAGCCTTCAACATTACACAACCAGTCCAGTTGGATGTGTCCAAGCCTTGAACACATTCGACTGGCCTTGTTCTGTAATGTTGAAGATGTTTCATATATTTTCTTGGCCTCTTCTAAATAGAACTGAAGATGGAAGTGGTTTGGAGAAGCTAAAAAAAAGTCTTCAACATTACATAACCAGTCCAGTTAGATGTGTCCAAGCCTTAGACACATTCGACTGGACTTGCTCTGTAATGTTGAAGACATTTCAAATCTTCTCTGGGCCACTTCTAGTTCAAACTGAAGAAGTGGTTTCAAGAAGCTACGTAAAGTCTCCAACATTACAGAACAAGTCCAGTTGAATGTGCCCAAGGCTTGGAAACATTCAACTTGCCTTGTTTTGTAATGTTGAAGATGTTCAATATCTTCTCTGGGCAACTTCTGAATAGAACTGAAGAAGTGGTTTAAAAAAGCTACAAAGAATCTTCAACATTAAAAAACAAGTCTAGTTGGGTGTGTCCAAGCCTTGGACGCATTTGGCTATACTTGTTCTGTAATGTTGAAGACGTTTCATATCTTCTCTGGACCACTTCAAGTTCGAACTGAAGAAGTGGTTTGGAGAAGCTACGAAGAGCCTTCAACATTACACATCCAGTCCAGTTGGATGTGTCCAAGGCTTGAACACATTCGACTGGCCTTGTTCTGTAATGTTGAAGATGTTTCATATATTTTCTTGGCCTCTTCTAAATAGAACTGAAGAAGTGGTTTGGAGAAGCTAAAAAAAAGTCTTCAACATTACATAACCAGTCCAGTTGGATGTGTCCAAGCCTTAGACACATTCGACTGGACTTGCTCTTTAATGTTGAAGACATTTCAAATCTTCTCTGGGCCACTTCTAATTCAAACTGAAGAAGTGGTTTTAAGAAGCTACGAAATATCTTCAACATTACAGAACAAGTCCAGTTGAATGTGTCCAAGGCTTGGAAACATTCAACTTGCCTTGTTTTGTAATGTTGAAGATGTTCAATATCTTCTCTGGGCAACTTCTGAATAGAACTGAAGAAGTGGTTTAAAAAAGCTACAAAGAATCTTCAACATTAAAAAAAACAAGTCCAGTTTGGTGTGTCCAAGCCTTGGACACATTTGGATAGACTTGCTCTGTAATGTTGAAGACTTTTCATATCGTCTCTGGATCACTTGTAATTAAAACTGAAGAATTACAAAACCAGTAAATTGGGATTATTATTATACAAGATTTATATAGGGTCAACAGTTTGTGCAGTACCTTACAACATGAGGGCAGACAGTACAGTTACAATACAATCTAATACAGGAGGAATCAGAGGGCCCTGCTTGTTTGTGTCCAAGCCTTGGACACATTCAATTGTACTTGTTCTGTAATGTTGAAGACGTTTCATATCTTCTCTGGACCACCTCAAATCTGAACTAAAGAAGTGGTTTAAAGAAGCTACGAAGAGTCTTCAACATTAAAGAACAAGTCCAGTTGGATGTGTCCAAGCCTTGAACACATTCGACTGGCCTGATTCTGTAATGTTGAAGATGTTTTATATCTTCTCTGGGCCCCTTATTATCAAAACTGAAGAAATAGTTTGAAAAAGCTACGAAGAGTCTTCAACATTACAGAAAAGTCTAGTTGAATGTGTCCAAGGCTTGGACACATTTGACTAGACTTGCTCTGTAATGTTGAAGACATTTCAAAACTTCTCTGGACCACTTCAAAATCAAGCTGATGAAGTGGTTTGGAGAAGCTACGAAGAGCCTTCAACATTACAGAACCAGTCCAGTTGGATGTGTCCAAGCCTTGAACACATTTAACTGGCCTTGTTCTGTAATGTTGAAGATGTTTAATATCTTCTCTGGGCCCCTTCTAATCAAAACTGAAGAAATGGTTTGAAGAAGCTACGAAGAGCCTTCAACATTACAGAACCAGTCCAGTTGGATGTGTCCAAGGCTTGGAAACATTCAACTTGCCTTGTTTTGTAATGTTGAAGATGTTCAATATCTTCTCTGGGCAACTTCTGAATAGAACTGAAGAAGTGGTTTGGAGAAGCTACGAAGAGTTTTCACCATTACAGAACCAGTCCAGTTGGATGTGTCCAAGCCTTAGACACATTCGACTGGCATTGTTCTGTAATGTTGAAGACGTTTCATATCTTTTCTGGGCCACTTCTAAATAGAACTGAAGAAGTGGTTTGGCAGAAGCTAAAAAGAGTCTTCAACATTACAAAACAAGTCAGGTTGAATGTAATTAACTACCACTAGATATCAACTGTTAATGGTTTGCTCACCACTCCAAACCTGCCACCTAGTTATTAAATAACATTTTAGTGACTTGTTTCCAACCTCATTAGCACTGCCCCCTCAATGCCATGAATAGCTAGAACCTTTTTTTTCCTCTATAGGCCAACAAACATCGGCTGAGACCATCTGTCCCGGGACACTAAAACTCAACAAGATTTAAAAGAAATGAAAACCAGCTGATTTGGTATTTACAAGAGCCAGATAAAGGGAGTTGAGTCAATACACAAACATTCAGGCCAGGACAAAAGAGCGACAAAGACCCAGGCAGGAAAATGAATGACAATGCCTTCTGTTTTGTTTTTCTTCCCTCCATTATAAAATGAAAAGAGTTAGTTTTTTAACACGGCAGTAGTCTGCTTTCTCTTTTTGTGGCAGGTCATGTCCCCAGGCTCTGCAGAGACTTCGCGGTGCTGGGACTGGATCTGCTCTTTCACACAGCTTGCAAATTAGCTGAAGTTATGATGTCTTAATGGCGAGGCAAAGCGGTCACTTGTCGTGCATCTTGGGGAGTTAAGTGACACTAACGGTTAGACGTAAGGAAATATTCTGACTTTCAAACAATCCTTCTTCTTCCACCCAGTCACATGCAAGGGTAATGAGGTATTGGCAATATGTATTCCTGGCTTGAACTGTTACAATGGGGTTGACTTCATGGCACGTTTCTAGCATCTAGACAATTTTGGTAACTGGAATTATGAAGATCATCCTTCCTTAGTAGTCCTCTGTAGGTTTCCTTGAGGTTTAGACATGGAAAGGAAAAATGCAAGGCAATCCAAGCAGGAGCCAAGGGTTCGATAGTTGTCCAGGAAGCCCAGCTACAACCTCCATGCTTCTCCTGTATACCAGGTGGATGGTGAAATTCAGTGGCAGCTGGTGCTCAACATTTTTTGGGGGGGGCGCAAACAAACTGAAAAAAAAAAAAAACATCAATTGCAGCCACTGTGCCCATCAAACGCAGCTACTTGCCCATCAATTGCCGCCACTGTGCCATCAAATGCAGCCACTGTGCCCATCAAACGCAGCCACTGTGCCAATCAAACGCAGATACTGTGCCATAAATTGCTGCCACTGTGCCCATCAAGCGCACCCACCATACCCATCAAACACAGCCACTGTACCCATGAAGTGCAGCCACTGTGCCCATCATATGCTGCCACTGTGCCAAATGCTGCAAGTGTGCACATCAAATGCTACCAGGGTGCCCATTAAATGCTGCCAGTGTGCCCATCTTATGCTGCCACTGTGCCAAATGCTACCAGTGTGCCCATCATATGCTTCCACTGTGCCAAATGCTGCCAGTGTGCCCATCATATGCTGCCACTGTACCAAATGCTGCCAGTGTGCCCATCATATGCTGTCACTGTACCAAATGCTGCCAGTGTCCCCATCAAATGCTGCCAGTGTCCCCAACAAATGCTGCCAGTGTGCCCATTAAATGCTGCCAGTGTGACCCCCCGCCCACTCGCCGTCTGCCCGGCACTTACCCTGTCTCCTGTCTCCTCATGTCCCATCAGGCGTCCAATAGCAGCGCCTGTTGTTTCAGCCAATCAGGTGACAGGGTAACCAGACCCAGTGCACCTGATTGTCTGAGAGGCAGGTCAGTGTTAGGGAAGCGATGTATTCGGTTTCCCAACACAAGACTGAGTAATCCTATTAGAGCCCATAGGCTCTTAACAGGAAACAACAAAACCTGGGGAATGTGCAGGGAAAAACCAAGCCTACTTACCGACCAGCTAGCAGAACAACCAATTAACCTGTCTAACAGTATGCGTTAAAAACAGGGGTTTTGTCCGCACGCATTTGCAAACGCATGCGTGAGCCACAGAGCCGCGCCAAGGCACCCTGTAATCTGTGGTCCTAACACTAAACAATGAGCGTCCCCACAGTGGAGGCACATGCATTTTAATGGTTAGATAGGGGAAATTGCCCCCCCTTGCCCTATGGAGCGGACGCCCATGACATTGATTGAATCAGCAGCTACCCAATGAGGGTACAACCAGTGTGTCAGGTTTTTCTTTATCGATCAGTGCTGCCGACTACGGCCAGCATGACTGATCCTTGTATTCTGACCGTAGAGAAGCCTCTCCCTGCCGTCAGAATACAATAACTTTTTTTCAACCAGCTATTTGAACGGAAAAAAAATGATGAATGTATGGGATGCCTTATGCCGCGTACACACGATCGTTATTCATGTCATGAAAAAAAACTACGTTTTTCTCAACGTGATTTGTCGTGATTCCTCTCAAGCCTGCCTTGCCTACACACATTCGTGGAAAAAAAAGCACGAGCAAAGCGCGGGGACGTACAACACGTACAACGGCACTATAAAGGGGAAGTTCCATTCGAATGGCGCCACCCTTTGGGCTGCTTTTGCTAATTTCCCCATCTCATAACTTGCTTTTGAGCATGTGCGTTTTTTCCCCCCTCGTTAACCACTTAAGGACCGCTCAACTCCGGCACAGGCACGTACCTGTAAGTCGCCTTTAAGAGCCCAGCCGTGGGTCGCACTCGCGACCCACTCCGAAGCTCCGTGACCGCGCCCGTGGGACCCGCGAAACCGATCACCGCCGGTGTCCCGCGATCAGGTCACAGGAGCTGAAGAACGGGGAGAGGTGAGTGTAAACACACCTTCCCGGTTCTTCTCTGTGGCAGTGTCACTGATCGTCTGTTCCCTGTTATAGGGAACGACGATCAGTGACATCACACCTACAGCCACGCCCCCCTACAGTAAGAATCACTCCCTAGGACACACATAACCCCTTAGCGCCCCCTAGTTGTTAACCCCTTCACTGCCATTGTCATTTTCACAGTAACAGTGCATTTTTATAGCACTTTTCGCTGTGAAAATGACAATGGTCCCAAAAATGTGTCAAAAGTGTCCGATGTGTCCGCCATAATGTCGCAGTCATGAAAAAAATCGCAGATCGCCGGTCACCAGTAAGAAAAAAAATTATTAATAAAAATGCCATAAA
The DNA here is from genome assembly GCF_905171775.1 of Rana temporaria. Lineage (NCBI taxonomy): Eukaryota > Metazoa > Chordata > Amphibia > Anura > Ranidae > Rana > Rana temporaria. The sequence continues at coordinate 12,846,781 of NC_053493.1, forward strand.
ACTATCCCCTATTTTGTAAACGCTATTGCGATTTTTTTTTACCAAAAATAAGTAGAAGAATACGTATCGGCCTAAACTGAGGGAAAAAAAAGTTTTTTTATATTTTTTGGGGGATATTTATTATAGCAAAAAGTAAAAAATATTTCATTTTTTTTCAAAACTTCGCTCTATTTTTGTTTATAGCGCAAAAAATAAAAACCGCAGAGGTGATCAAATACCACCAAAAGAAAGCTCTATTTGTGGGAAAAGAAGGACGGCAATTTTGTTTGGGAGCCACGCCGCACGACCGCGCAATCGTCAGTTAAAGCGATGCAGTGCCGAATCACAAAAAGGGGCAAGGTCCTTAACCTGCATAATGGTCCGGGTTTTAAGTGGTTAAAATATAGAAAAAAGTGCAGCGCAAACCAATAATATTAAAGTGAATAAGTGAAGACAGGGTAAAGTCCCAAAATATAGAAAAAGATCCAGCGATCTGATCCTGTAGAAATCTTCACCACGTGAGAAATAAGACACCAAAATCTCAAACGTGTCCCTCCACCAGTAGAGATGGGTACTCTCACCTTAATACAAGACCACTGTGTTACAAGATGGTCGCATAAGCTTAAATGAACCAAGAAGCAGGGGAAGTCTCCAATCCTTATGCAAACAGCCACAGCCACAGTATATGGACAGGAACATGCAGGGAGAAGAATGACAATCTAAGAGCCTCTGCTGGGTTCAGTCTTTTTAATTTGATAAAACAGTGTGCAGGCTACTCACATTTTAGCCGGTAAAAACGAGCGTACAGTCAATACAGGACTTCACAGAGTTCAGAGGATGTGACACCAAGCGACATGTGTTGAGCTCCTGGCCCCCGGACGCGTTGCGTGAATACACTTCTTTAGCAGGGGTTTTTCATCGAGAAAAATGCTCTGGAGCCCACACACGACCGTCTTTCACAACCAATTTAAAAAATTGCATTTTTCTCGTCATGAAAACCGGTAGCGTGTACGCGGCTTTAGGCCTCGTACACACGACCGTTGTCCTTGACAGAATCCATCAAGAAACTTGGTGGCAGAGCTTTTTTGCAGAGGAAAACTGTCGTGTGTATGTTTTTCATCGAGAAAACTGTCGAGGAACTCGACGAGGAAAAAAGACGGGAATCTCAATTTCCTCGTTGGGCTGGTTTTCGACGAGAAACACGTTCGTGTGTATGCTTAGAAACCCGCGCATGCTCAGAATAAAGTTTGAGACGGGAGCGCACCTTCAGTAAAAGTAGGGTTTGTAATGGAGATAGCACATTTGTCACGCTGTAACAGACTGAAAAGTGCAAATCGTCTCTTACCAAACTTTTACTTAACACGCAGTAACATGAGATTAGCAAAAGCAGCCCCAAGGGTGGCGCCAGTGGAATTGAACTTCCCCTGCCGTTGTATGTGTTGTACGTCACCGTGTTTGAGAACGAGGAGATTTGGTCTTGACCGTGTGTACGCAAAGAAAGCTTGAAAAGTTTCTCGACAAGCCTAACAAGGAACTCGTCGAGGAAAACTATGTGTCTTTTCCTCGGTCGTGTGTACCAGGCCTCAGAGTGGAACTACTGAATGTGGAGTAGACCTTGTTGTGACTGGTGGTGAGTAAATAATCTCTGACCAAGCTGATCACCCAGTTTGATGGCCCCAGGACCATCGGGAAATCATGCTGTAACATGCCAAATGTTATTCGTAGTCAAAAGAATATATTGTCCGCATTTTATGGAGTAAATGGACAATAAAGTTGTGTGGGACAACAGCAAGTGTGCCATTGAAGTCGCTCATGCTGCTAACTTCATGCACAGTTTAATAGAGTTAGCAGCTCGTCTGACCCCCCAATCACCGAAGCTCATCGACTTCTTGGAGATCTAGTTGTAGTCCTTTGAGTTAGAGGGGAAGGGTACTGTAATGGTTAGCCATTCACAGGGCCGCCATCAGGGGGGTACAGGCAGTACATCTGTAAGGGGCCCGGATGGCAACCCCCTTTATTTTTCTATAAAAAAAATGTATATTTTATATATATATATATATATATATATATATATATATATATATATATATATATATATATATATATGTATGTATATTTTTTATTATTATTATTATTACTATTATTAAAGAGCCCAGAGGTCCCCAGGGCCCCCGGATGGCAACCCCCCTTTTTTTATAAAAAAATTACATTTATATATATATATATATATATATATATATATATATTTTTATATGTATAGTTTTTTTTATTAAAGAGCTCAGAGGTCCCCAGGGCCCTATGTGGCAACCCCCCCCTTTTTTTTATACATTTTATTTTTTATTTATTTTTTTATTTTTGTTTATATATTTTTTTATATTTTTTTTTAATTAAAAGGCCCAGAGGTCCCCAGGGCCCCGGATGGCAACCCCCCTTTTTTATGTATTTTTTATAAATGTTTATTTTTATATATATATATATATATATATATATATATATATATATATATATATATATATATATATATATATATATATATATATTTGTATTTATTTTTTATTAAAGGGCCCAGAGGTTTCTTTTTTCTTTTTATTAAAGGGCCCAGAGGTCCCAGGACCCCGGATGGCTACCCCCCTTTTTTTATAAAAAAAAAATCATTTTTATATATATATATATATATATATATATATATATATATATATATATATATATATATATATATATATATATATACATTTATATATATAGTTTTTTTTATTAAAGAGCTCAGAGGTCCCCAGGGCCCCATGTGACCTATTTTTTTATTTTTGTTTATATTTTTTTTATTAAAAGGTCCATAGGTCCCCAAGGCCCAGGATGGCAACCCCCCTTTTTTATGCATTTTTTTTTTTTTTTTATATATATTTTTTTATATATTTTTTATTAAAGGGCCCAGAGGTTTCTTTTTTCTTTTTATTAAATGGCCCAGAGGTCCCCAGGGCCCTGGATGGCTACCCCCCTTTTTTTTTATAATTTTTTTAATATATATATTTTTCTATATTTCTTAGTTTTTTTGTAAAGTCTCCCCCCTGCTTCTCAATTTGCGGCAGCCCCCCCCCCCACCCCCCCCACTTCTCAATTTCAGGCGGCAGCATCCCTCCCCGACCCCCACCCCAGTTCTCTGCTCCAGGGGGCCCATGCCTGAAGCTGTGTAAGGGGCCCCAAAATTACTGATGGCGGCCCCGGCCATTCATGCCGAAATCTTATACCAGGTCTATACAATTGTAGAGAGAAGCAATGCTTTGAAGAAAAGCTTTGCAAAGTCAAAACTTCACGGACGCATTTTGTATGCAGTGAAGGGTTAAAACGCCCGTCATGTATTGTTTGTTTGTTGTTATTTATTTGTTTTTGCAGTCTTGTGTCCCATTGGTGAGAATTTCCTCTCTTGTTGTCGTCAAAACAAGCGTTCCCTTCTCAAAATGTCCTCTACAATTTTTGTAATAATCTTGGATTTCCCATCACTTTGGCCTCGTACACACGATCGGTTAAACCAATGAGAATGGTCTGATGGACCGTTTTCATCGGTCAAAACCGATCGTGTGTGGGCCCCATAGGTTATTTAACCATTGGTTAAAAAAAGCCAACTTGCTTTAAATTTAACCTATGGATTCCTAACCGATAGGTCAAAACCGATCGTTAGTAGGCACAACCATCGGTTAAAAATCCACGCATGCTCAGAATCAAGTCGACGCATGCTTGGAAGCACTGAACTTCGGTTTTTTTCAGCACGTCGTTGTGTTTTACGTCACCGCGTTCTGACACGATCGTTTTTTTAACCAATGGTGTGTAGGCGCGACGGACCATCAGTCAGCTTCATCGGTTAACCGATGAAAATGGTCCTTCAGACCGCTCTCATCGGATGGACTGATCGTGTGTACGAGGCTTTCCAGTGATAATGGTCACCAAGACGGGCTGTTCCGAGTATTTCAAAAACTGCTGATCTGCTGGGATTTTCCCACACAGCCATCCCTCGGGTTTACAAAGAATGGTCCCAAAAAGAGAAAATGGAAGTTGTGTGAACGAAAATGCCTTGTAGATGGCACGGGCAGGCATATTGGCGTACAGGTACGCCCCTTTAAATCTGTCGCTCAGCGGGCGCACGCGCGCCGCCAGGGGAACGCACGCACGCCTGCCGCATGCCTCGCGAGTGCGGCCGCGGGTCCCGGGAACCTGATGTTCCCGGGAGTCCCGCGATTGCGGTCAGCAAGAGCAAAACAGGGGAATGCCTTTGTAAACAAGGCATTACCCTATTCTGCCTAGTGACACTGTCACTGATGACCGTTCCCCGTGACCGGGAACGGTCATCAGTGACGTGTCACGTGTAGCCACGCCCCCTAACAGTAAGGCCCTGTGCACACGAGAGGATCCATCCGCTGGAATTGATTCGCGGACCGGCTCCAGCGGATAGATCCCCTGGTGTGTACAATCCAGCGGATCTGTTTCCGCGGATTTTTATCCCCTGGGATGGATTTCCAGCGGATAAAAATTTTAAGACATGCTTTAAAATCTATCCGCTTGAATCCATCCCAACGGATTGATCCGCTGGTCTGTACAGACTCACCGGATCAATCCGTCCGAATGGATCCCCCACATGCGTCGTAATGATTCGACGCATGCGTGGAATTCCTTATATGACAGCGTCGCGCACGTCGCCGCGTCATCATCGCGGCGACGGCGCGACACGTCATCGCGATGGGATTTCGGCGCGGATTTCGATCCGATGGTGAGTACACTCCATCGGATCAAAATCCGCGAAAATCCTCGAGAGGATTTATCCGCGGAAACGGTCCGGTGGACCGTATCCGCGGATAAATCCTCTCGTGTGTACTAGGCCTTAGAATCACTTCCTAGGGAACACTTAACCCCTGCAGCACCACCTAGTGGTTAACCCCTTCACTGCCAGTGTAATTTTTACAGTAAACAGTGCATTTTTATAGCACTGATCGCTGTATAAATGTGAACGGTCCCAAAATGGTGTCAAAAGTGTCCGATGTGTCCGCCATAATGTCGCAGTCCTGATAAAAATCGCTGATCAATATACCAAAAATATGTAGAAGAATACGTATCAGTCTAAACTGTGGGAAAAAAATGTTTTTTTATATATTTTTGGGGGTATTTATTATAGCAAAAAGTAAAAAATATTTTTTCAAAATTGTCGCTCTATTTTTGTTTATAGCGCAAAAAAAAATAAAAACCGCAGAGGTGATCAAATACCACCAAAAGAAAGCTCTATTTGTGGGGAAAAAAGGACGCCAATTTTGTTTGGGCGCCACGTTGCACGACCGCACAATTGTCAGTTAAATCGACGCAGTGCCGAATCGCAAAAAGTATTCGGTGCATGCCACTGTAGAAAGCTTTCACCGTGCCATTCTGATTAAAGGTCATGTCGTGACAAATACGGCAGCTGCTGACTTTTAAAAAACGGACACTTACCTGTCCAGCGCGCCCGCGATGTCAGCAGCCGAGGCTGAGCATTCACCCGTCTCTCGGCTGCTTCCGCCGCCATCCTCGGTGAGGGAATAAGGAAGTGAAGCCTTGCAGCTTCACTGCCCAATTCCATACTGCGCATGCGTGAGGATCGCGGCGCGCCATCACTGGTCCCCGCCCTCTCCTGGAAACAGTGTTTCCCAGAAGACAGCGGGGGGGGGGGTGACGTCACGACGCTGGACTTCCGCGGGAGTCAGAACTCGGAAGTGGTGCAAATACCTGTCTCAGCCTCGTGCTGGGTCTGCTAATGCGCTCCTGCCCATTGAAATCAATGGGCAGCGCTGCCGTCCCACCAGCAATACGCCGCTGTAGCGCCAAAGCACACTAAGCGTGCTGGGTCTTCAAAGAAATGCGCGCATGCGCAGGGATCGTGCCGGTTCTGCGCGCATTCGCGCAGGAGTGACGTCATCGCCACTCCGGCCACTCACAGCGCCGGAGCGGCGATACCCGGAAGGCACTCCGGGTATCATGGCGGCAACGGAGGAGAGGAACGACGGTCTCTGCGGGGGCTTCAATCTAAGGTAAGTTATTCATAATGAGCTAGTATGCTAGTCATTGAAATTAATGGGCAGCGCTGCCGTACCACCAGCAATACGCCGCTGTAGCGGCGCATTGCGAGTGGTTTTAACCCTTTCTCGTCCACTAGCGCGGGGGGGTTAAAGGCACCCTGCTAGGGGCCAAAATGTGCCACAAATCCGATGGTAAAATAGCACGTTTTGCCGCTATTTTACCGCCACCGCTATGGGTAAAAGGGGTGTGAAAGGGGTCTAAGAGGGGCCTGCCAGGTAGGCTGTACGGGGCCCCTGTGATTTCTAACAGCAGTCCTGCTGGCTCTGATAGCACCAAAGGGCGATGCCTACTTCGCTTTGAACAGTGCCAATACTTTGCAGCATTCCAAAGATGGTCGCCACTAGAGTGACCACATTTCCAAACTGCCCCCCCACCCCCACCTCTTCCTAAAAAAATATATTTTGTATACCTTTTTTTGTGACCCCATAGATTTCATGGGTTCATCCTGGGACCTGTAGTTCTTCACTGGTTGGGGGTCACATGTTCAGCTCTGATGGGTTCATGGTGGGACCTATAGTCCTTCACTTTTGGGGGGTCACATTCCCCAAAAGTGAAGGACTAGAAGTCCCAGCATGAACCCCTAATATCTAAGATGTGATCCCCCCCCCCAACAACCAGCATGAACCCCTGAGATCTAAGAGTGTGATCCCATAGATTTCACAGGTTTATCCTGGGATCTGTAGTTCTTCACTATTTGGGGGGCGGAGGGGGGGTCTCACATCTTCAGCTCTGGGGGGGTCATGCTGGGACCTGTAGTCCTTTCACAACCCTCCAAAGTAAAGGACTATCAGTCCCAGCATCAACCTCTGATATCTAAAGATGTGACACCCCCCCCAAATTTGAAACTCCCTGCATGAACCCATGAGATTTAAGGGTATGACCCCATAGATTTCACAGATTTATGCTGGGACCTGTGGTTCTTCACTATTTGGGAGACGGGGTCACATCTTCAGCTCTGAGGGGTTCATGCTGGGACCTGTTGTCCTTCACTTTGGGGAAGTCACACCCTCACCCTCCAAAGTAAAGGACTACCAGTCCCAGTATGAACCCCTGAGATCTAAGGGTGTGACCCCATAGATTTCACGGGTTCATGCTGGGACCCGTAGTTCTTCACTAGGGGCTCTAAAGGGGGTTCATGCTGGGACAGTTTCATTCCGGGACACTGTATTGTCCCAGAGTGAAGGTGCCAGGGACAGACCTGCAGAATGCAGGACTGTCCCGGGCAATCCGGGACACATGGTCACCCTAGTCTCCACCTGCTTAATATGTGTTAAGAAAGTCACTTGTAGTCTTCAGCTCATGTGAGAGGGTGACAACACAGGAGCACAATTGGGAAACAAGGATGGAGCGTTGTCATTATTTACCAGGAAGTTCCAGCACATGGACCTTTAGGATCATTAGGTGTTATTTATTGAATGCTAAAGACTAAAATATTTCAAATGAATTTTAACCACAAGGACCGCCTCCTGCACATTTACGTCGGCAGAATGGCACGGCTGGGCACATGCATGTACCTGTACGTCCTCTTTAAGTGCCCAGCCGTGGCCCGCGGTGCGGGCCCGTGACCTGGTCCGAAGCTCCGTGACTGCGGCCACGGGACCCGCGGACCCGATCGCCGCTGGAGTCCCGCGATCGGTCCCCGGAGCTGAAGAACGGGGAGAGGTGTGTGTAAACACAGCTTCCCCGTTCTTCACTGTGGCGCCGTCATCGATCGTGTGTTCCCTAATATAGGAAAACACAATCATTGACGTCACACCTACAGCCACACCCTCCGACAGTTAGAAACACAGAAGAGGTCACACTTAACCCCTTCAGCACCCCCTAGTGGTTAACTCCCAAACTGCAATTGTCATTTTCACAGTAAACAATGCATTTTTAATTCTGTGAAAATGACAATGGTCCCAAAAATGTGTCAAAATTGTCCGATGTGTTAGCCATAATGTCGCAGTCACAGAAAAAAATCGCTGATCGCCGCCATTAGTAGTAAAAAAAAAAATAATAAAAATGCAATAAAACTATCCCCTATTTTGTAAACGCTATAAATTTTGCGCAAACCAACCGATAAACGCTTATTGCGATTTGTTTTACCAAAAATAGGTAAAAGAATACGTATCGGCCTAAAGTGAGGAGAAAAAAAAGTTTTTTTTATGTTTTTGGGGGATATTTATTATAGCAAAAGTAAAAAATATTGAATTTTTTTCAAAATTGTCGCTCTATTTTTGTTTATAGCGCAAAAAATAAAAACCGCAGAGGTGATCAAATACCACCAAAAGAAAGCTCTATTTGTGGGGAAAAAAGGACGTCAATTTTGTTTGAGAGCCACGTTGCACGACCGCGCAATTGTCAGTTAAAGCGACACAGTGCCGAATCACAAAAACTGGCCAGGTCCTTTACCTGCCTTAAAGGTCCGGGTCTTAAGTGGTTAAAATACATTTCCGTGTCAATATTTATATGAGGTTTTAATGCTCTTCTTGGGTTTGCTTCTACTTCAGTCTACAGCTCTCTTCCCAGCTAAGGGTCCTGTCAATATTCCCCTTTGTAGTTCTGCACGTTGCTTTTTCTTCTTGTTACAAAGGAGCTTTTCTTTCTAATGACACGGAGAACAAAGTTAATTGGTTAATTGCTATGTTAATTAAAAGAATCCTTAAAAAAAAAAAAAAAACATGGCCTGAGGCAGCTTGTTTGAATTCTCATGCCCCCCCCCCCCCCCCAGTCCCATATAGTGACATTGGTGGCATTTTATTGCACGAGGGAGGGGGTCTTATCACCTAAAGCTACATAAGGACATTCATTGGCATTCTGATATTAGGAAACTATCACAACATTTTCTCCTAGAACTATTGTACACTTGTACCTTTTGATTTATTTTATACCCTTTATGGTCAAACATTTCTGGACAGCTGACCATTGCAGCGTCCTATATGGCCAAAGCTGTATAGTCCTCCGTCTAAATAATCATTTAATTGAGGAGTTTTTTAAGTAAAAAGCGCCTTTTTTTTTCTAAATTGTCGCTTTATTTTTGTTTATAGCGCAAAAAATAAAAACCGCAGAGGTGATCAAATACCACCAAAAGAAATCTCTATCTGTGGGGAAAAAAAAAGGTCGTCAATTTTGTTTGGGAGTCACGTCGCACGGCCGCCCAATTGTCAGTTAAAGCGACGCAGTGCCAAAACGCAAAAAGTGGCCTGGTCTTTGGCCAGCCAAATGGCGCGGGGCTTAAGTGGTTAATAAAGTGCAAGAAATGTGAAAATAAATCAAGTCTGAAAGAATTGTAATCTTCAAAAGGTAGAAAAGTGCCGGTGCAAAAACCAATGGTGCTGAATAACAACAACAAGTGACACTGTGGGCCAGATTCTCAAAAGAGATACGCCGGCGTATCGCCTGATACGCCGGCGTATCGCCTGATACGCCGTCGTATCTCTGCGTCTGCCCGTCGTATCTATGCGCCTGATTCTTAGAATCAGTTACGCATAGATAACCATTAGATCCGACAGGCGTAAGGCTCTTACGCTGTCGGATCTTAATTGCAATTTTTTTTTTCGCCGCTAGGTGACGCCGACGTCGTTTTCCCGATCGAGTATGCAAATTAGCAAAATACGCGAATTCCCGAACGTACGCCCGACCGACGCAGTGAAGTTACGACGTTTACGTAAGATTTGCGACGCGTAAAGTTGCCCCTGCTATATGAGGGGCAACCAATGTTAAGTATGGCCGTTGTTCCCGCGTCGAAATTTAAAAAATTACGTTGTTTGCGTAAGTCGTCCGTGAATAGGGCTGGACGCCATTTACGTTCACGTCGAAACCAATGACGTCCTTGCGATGTCATTTAGCGCATTTTAGGGACGGCGAATGCGCAGTACGTTCGGCGCGGGAACGTGCCTAATTTAAATGATCCACGCCCCCTACCCGAATCATTTGAATTAGACGGGCTTGCGCCGGGGGATTTACGCTGCGCCGCCGCAACTTTACAGGCAAGTGCTTTGTGAATCAAGCACTTGCCCGTAAAACTTGCGGCGGCGTAACGTAAATCAGATACGCCGGGATACAAGAATCTGGCCCTCTGACTTCAGTGGTTAGAAGAATCTTCGGCGTGTTTCACACTCACGGGTGTGCTAACTTCTTTCCTTACTGCTGTAAGGTAATCAGCATAACAGAGTAAGGATAGATGGTCAACAAAGGGGGGTCCCTTCAGCATTCCCTCCTGGTGATTCGGGTTTATATATAGCCTGGTAAATGCTTCCTATTTGTTTCCTTATCCCAGGATTAGGTCAGCAAAAATCCACTCAGGTTAATAAGCCGGACATAGGAAAGGGAAAATTCAGAGAAAACAAGGAGCCTCTATAGTGTAGTATGTTCGGTATAGCGATTTATAGCCAAACCATTAAGGTACTCACATTTAAAATATGTAAATATGCACAATACGAAACGAGAAGCGAGCTCGCGACCAGGACGTCACTTCCGGTGTCTGTATGTTCTACGCGTGTCGTCACAGTCCTGTGACTTCATCAGGTTGTACACTTATACCTTATGATTTATACTCTTTGGGCCAGATTCACAGAGACTTACGACGGCGTATCTCCAGATACGCCGTCGTAAGTCCGATTGTGCGCCGTCGTATCTATGCGCCTGATTCTTAGAATCAGTTACGCATAGATTTTCCTAAGATCCGACCGGCGTAAGTCTCTTACACCGTTGTATCTTAGGCTGCATTATTACGCTGGCCGCTAGGTGGCGCTTCCGTCGATTTCAGCAGGGAATATGCAAATTAGGTAGATACGCCGATTCGAAAACGTACGTCCACCCGGCGCATTTTTTTACATCGTTTACGTTAGGCTTTTTCCGGCGTACAGTTACCCCTGGGTCTATGAGGCGCTGCCAATGTTAAGTATGGCCGTCGTTCCCGAGACGAAATTTAAATTTTTTACATCGTTTGCGTAAGTCGTTTGCGAATAGGGCTGGACGTAATTTACGTTCACGTCGAAAGCATGACGATTTGCCGACGTCATTTGGAGCATGCGCACTGGGATATGTCCACGGACGGCGCATGCGCCGTTCGATAAAAACGTAAAAAACGTGGGGTCACTACTATTTTACATAGTACACGCCCCCAACCAGCCTATTTTGAATTAGGCGGGCTTACGCCGGCCCAGTTACACTGCACCGCCGTAAGTTTAAGCGCAAGTTCTATGTGAATACACAACTTGCTGCTCAAACTTACGGCGGCGTAGTGTATCTGAGCTACCCTACGCCCGCCTAAAGATAGGCGATTCTACCTAAATCTGGCCCTCTATGTTCAAACATTTGTGGACACCTGACCATCACAGTTTGTGGCCAAAGCTGTGTAGACCTCCCTCCAAATAATAATTTAGTTGAGGTGTTTCCAGTAAAAAGTGCTGTTAATACTTCAGTATATAAAGACATTGTAGACAATTGTGCTCTTCCAACCTTGTGCTATCATTTTAGGGAAGATCTGTTCTATTCCAGCATGACTTTTTCTCTGTAGACAAAGCCAGCTCCATAAAGACATGGTGCAACCAGTTTGGTGTGGAGGAACTCAAGTATCCTGCACAGAGCCCTGACCGCAACCCTACTGAACACCTTTGGGATAGTTTGGAAGGCTAATTGCTCACCAGGTCTTCTTATCCAAATCAGTACCTGACCTTACAATTGGGAAAAACGTATTTCGAACTTGTGGTAGCAGTTTGGGGAAGACCTTTTCTGTTCTGGCATGACTATTTCTCTGTATACAAAACCAGCTCCATAAAGACATGGTGCGGCCATTTTTATGGGGAGGAACTCAAGGGTCCTGCCCATACTGAACACCTTTGGGATGGGAAAATTGGGAAAAACTTATTTCAAACTTGTGGTAGCAGTTTGGGGAAGACCTTTTCTGTTCTGGCATGACTTTTTCTCTGTATACAAAACCAGCTCCATAAAGACATGCTGCGACCAGTTTGATGTGGAGGAACTCAAGGGTCCTGCCCATACTGAACACCTTCGGGATGGTTTGGAAGGCTTTCCAGAAGAGTGGAGGATGATATAGCTGTAAATGTGGGGTCAACTTAATCTTAATCGCCATGGTTTTGGAACGTGATGCTCAACAAGCTCATATTTATAGCTTGGGCAAGGCCAGTTCCATAAAGACTGTACTCCTGTGTACAAAGCCAGCTCCATAAGGACATGATGCGACCAGTTTGATGTGGAGGAACTCAAGTGTCCTGCACAGAGCCCTGACCTCAACCTTACTGAACACCTTTGAGATGGTTTGGAAGGCTAATTTCTCGCCAGGTCCTCTCATCCAACATCAGTACCTGACCTTACAATTGGGCAAAAATTCTACAGACACATTACAAAATCTTGTGGAAGGCTTTCCAGAAGAGTGGAGGATGATATAGTCGTAAACCTGGAGTCAACTTCATCTTAATGGCCATGGTTTTGGAATGGGATGCTCAACAAGCTCATATATTTATAGCTTGGGCAAGGCCCTTTTCTGTTCTATAGACTGTACACCTGTGTACAAAGCCAGCTCCATAAAAACATGGTTTGACCGGTTTGATGTGAAGGAACTCGAGTGTTCTGCACAGAGACCTCAACCTACTTACTGAACACCTTTGGGATACCAGTCTTCTCAACCAACTACTGACCTGCAAGTCAGGTCTGCTCAACCAACTACTCCATGGTTTGACCAGTCTGGTGTGGAGTGTCCTGCACAGAGCCCTGACCTCAACCCTACTGAATACCTTTGGGATCAGTTGGAATGCCGATCGTCAGCCAGGTCTTCTCATCCAACATTAGTACCTAAACTCACAAATTCCTACAGATATCCTGTAACATCTTGTGGAAAGCCTTCCAAGAAAAGTGCTTTCAAGGAACTCACCCAATGAGCTCCACAGAATTACAGCTTATGGAACTTTATGACTCTTTATATTGTAAGCATGTAGTATTTTTACAAATTCTCTTTGTATTTTTGTGATCTGGAAGTGAGCTTTAGCCCAGGTTCACACTGGGCTGCGGGAGTGAAGCCGTGCGAGTTCAGACGAACTCACACGATTTCACTCCCGCTGGCAGTCCCGATTTCGGCCGCGATTTAAGAGACATCTGTGCAGGTTTCTGCACAGATGGCAATGTAAATCGCAGCCCGAAATCGCAAAAAGTAGTACAGGAACTACTTTTTGAAATCGGTGCAGCGCCGCAGATGCGGCGTCGCACCGCTTAGGACGGTGTCATTGCCGACAATTGCCGGCAAATGCTGCCGATTTGAGATGCGATTTGACATGTGAAATCGCATCTCAAATCGTACCAAATCGTACCCAGTGTGAACCTGGGCTAAGTTAGCTTTTAGAATAGGGCTGTGTATAATAAGTGTGTATTATCTCCATGGTCTTCCCATTAGGGATTTTGCATCTGTAACATCTGTCTTGTCCTAGATCTTAGGGCCTGATGATGTGGGAAGCTGCAAGGATCTTCCCTCCAGTGGGGAAAGCTTGAGGATACTGGCCAACATGGAGTGCTGTTTTAGGCCTAGAGGAGGCACATGGAGGTGGGAATGATCAACTGAGTATGAAGGAACATGGGAAGCTTTCCATGCTGTCCTGACTTGAACTTAGGCTCTGGGGTACCACTAGAACAGCCTTTCTCAACCTATTCAACTCAAAGGAACCCCTTCAAATAACTTTCTGGTCTCAGGGTGTCAGGAACCATGAAACAGACGGAGACAGAAAATGCAGTAAAAATCACACCTTTTAATAAAATAGTAAAAATGGTACAACTGGTAAACGTAGTTAAAACATAGCCAGGGTTCGGTAACCAAATTGGGTAGTCTGAACAAGCCAGGAAATCAGGAAGCCAGAGATCAGTGTAGTCCGAGGCAGCAGACTGGATCAGGAACCAGAAGGGATGTCAGCCAGCAAGTCTTCAACAGGAACACAGCAGAGAGCCTCTAGATATGTTGACCATGGCAAAGGCATTAAAGAAATTAACCAGGCAGTTTAAATAGCCAGAAGGTGCTGGCTGTGGGCTTGACTGACGAGCAGGAGATGATCAACAGGTGAGCCACTGTGGAACGATGAGTACTGGCAATTAAGCACAGAGAAGGAAGGGCTGAGAGCCCAGCCTCGACAGGGGGAACCCCTGCTAAAAATGACTTCATCTACAAATCATGAAATATTGGTGTGATGGCCAGTGGGAAGAATGCTCCTTACACTTGTGGTCATTTGGAACAATTCCCCCCGTTACAGATGGCTAAAAAGATCAATGGTGTCCGCGGGAACATATCTTAAAGGCTGAAATTGCTCATTACTCAGAGAACCCCTAGCAACCTCTGGCAGGAATACTAGGGCTCCATAGAACCCTGGCTAAGAAACCCTGCACTAGAACCTTGGATGTCTATGAGCCACTTTAAAGTTTAATGCCGCGTACACACGACCGTTTTTCGGGTTGTAAAAAAATTAAGTTTTTTTTTTATGTCATTAAAAATGATCGTGTGTGCATTTTTTACAATGTAAGAAATGGGCAATAAAAATTTAGAACATGCTCTAATTTTTCACGTAGTTTTTAACGTTGTCGTTTTTAACGTCGCAAAAAATGGTCGTGTGTGGGCTTTATCGACGTGAAAAAAACGCTCATGCTCAGAAGCAAGTTATGAGACGGGAGCGCTCGTTCTGGTAAAACTAGCGTTCGTAATGGAGTAAGCACATTCATCACGCTGTAACAGACTGAAAAGAGCGAATCGTCTTATACTAACACAAAATCAGCAAAAGCAGCCCAAAGGGTGGCGTCATCCGCATGGAACTTTCCCTTCATAGTGCCGTCGTACGTGTTGTACGTCACCGCGCTTTGCAAGAGCATTTTTTTTCACGATCATGTGTAGGCAAGGCCGGTTTAACGATCGGGTTGAAAAAAACTTTGTTCTTTCTAGACCATTAAAAATTTAATTTTTTACATCCCAAAAAACGGTCGTGTGTACGCGGCATAAGGGTCCAGCTGGTATATCGCTGTGAGAGAGGGACTCAGAAGCTTCGAAAGATATGCAGAAGACCAATGACTGAGTTTTAAGAAAAATCTACAGATATCCTGTACTTCCTCCAGCCGCCCTTCTATTTCTGCAAGCACTAGAGGAACCTTTTCCAACATTTTTACCTATGGGGAACCCAAGAAACATTCATCAGGTCTTGGAGAACACCTGCTAAAACCAATTTATGGAGATCAATGGGAACATTTCCCTTACATTGGTGGCTAGTAGGAAGAATGCTCCTGACATTGGTGACCAGTAGGAAAAATGCCCCTTACACTGAAGGCCAGGAGATAGAATGTCCCTTACATTGGTGATCAGTGGGAAGAATGTTCCTTACATTTGTGATCAGTGGGAAGAATGTTCCTTACATTGGTGATCAGTGGGAAGAATGTCCCTTACATTGGTGATCAGTGGGAAGAATGTTCTTTACATTGGTGATCAGTGAGAAGAATGTTCTTTACATTGGTGATCAGTGGGAAGAATGTCCCTTACATTGGTGGCCAGTAGGAAGAATGCTCCTTACATTGGTGATCAGTGGGAAGAATGCTCCTTACATTGGTGGCCAGTAGGAAGAATTCTCCTTACATTGAAGGCCATTAGGAAAAATGTCCCTTACATTGGTGGCCAGTAGGAAGAATGCCCCTTACATTGGTGGCCAGTAGGAAGAATGCTCCTTACATTGGTGGCCAGTAGGAAGAATGCCTCTTACATTGGTGGCCAGTAGGAAGAATTCTCCTTACATTGAAGGCCAGTAGGAAAAATGTCCCTTACATTGGTGGCCAGTAGGAAAAACGCTGCTTACATTGGTGGCCAGTAGGAAGAATGCCCCTTACATTGGTGGCAGGTAGGAAAAATGCCCCTTACATTGGTGGCCAGTAGGAAGAATTCTCCTTACATTGAAGGCCAGTAGGAAAAATTTCCCTTACATTGGTGGCCAGTAGGAAAAACGCTGCTTACATTGGTGGCCAGTAGGAAGAATGCCCCTTACATTGGTGGCAGGTAGGAAAAATGCCCCTTACATTGGTGGCCAGTAGGAAAAACGCTGCTTACATTGGTGGCCAGTAGGAAGAATGCCCCTTACATTGGTGGCCAGTAGGAAGAATTCTCCTTGCATTGAAGGCCAGTAGGAAAAATGTCCCTTACATTGATTGCCAGTAGGAAGAATGCCCCTTACATTGGTGGCCAGTAGGAAAATGTCCCTTACATTGGTGGCCAGTAGGAAGAATGCCCCTTACATTGGTGGCCAGTAGGAAGAATTCTCCTTACATTGAAGGCCAGTAGGAAGAATGTCCCTTACATTGGTGGCCAGTAGGAAGAATGCCCCTTACATTGAAGGCCAGTAGGAATAATACCTGTATAGTGATGGTCAGAATGCCATTTTTACATCCAAAAAATCATTGGTGTTATGCAGCTGTCTCTAAGTGGAACTGGCTCTGGATCTTTACAAGCACCGAATTGGAGGTCAATCAGCTGAAGAAACCACCAGCAACATTTGGAGGAACCCTGGTGGAGAATGGCTGCACTAGAGCAATACAATCTCCAAAAACCTAAAGCAAACTGACTTGCACCCATCACGTTGAACATCCAAAGACCAAACTGCACCATGAGATGAATTTGCCTGAGACAGGTTTTGGTAGGTAGGTGAGTCCGGGACATTCGTAATGCAGCTATTGGGTGTCTGAATAGCCACGCCTCTTCAAATTTTGCTAAGGTGGCAATCAACAGTTCTACAATATGCCGGAAAAGTTGACTAAAACCTGCCTAGGAAACACTAGGAATTCACTAAATTCCAAAAGGTCATGAAGAGTACAAGGTCATTAAAATTCTGACTCAACCAAAAGGCAATCCAACAAGTCAAACGAGGAATGTCGGTTATCGAAATTAGGAGAGGTTTGATCCTGACATGACCAAACTAGGGCACATTTGTGCAGCCTGGGTCAGCGCATTATTAGCCAGATTCAGGTAGAGTTACGCCGGCGTATCAGTAGATACGCCGTCGTAACTCCGAATCTGCGCCATCGTATATTTAAGTGTATTCTCAAATTGAGATACACTTAAATCTAGCTAAGATACGACCGCCTGCGCCGTCGTATCTTAGCTGTCTTTTTACGCCGGCCGCTAGGGGCGTGTACGCTGATTTACGCCTAGAATGCGTAAATCAGCGAGATACGCCTATTCACGAACGTATGCTTGCCCGTCGCAGTAAAGATTCGCCGTTTACGTAAGGCGTTTTCAGGCCTAAAGATATTCCACCAAAAAGATGGCGCAGCCAATGTAAAGTAAGGATGTCGGAACCGCGTCAAATTTTAAAATTGTTATATCGTTTGCGTAAGTCGTCCGTGAATGGGACTGGGCCTAATTTACGTTCACGTCAAAACCAATAAGTCTTTGCGGCGTAATTTGGAGCATGCGCACTGGGATATGTCCACGGACGGCGCATGCGCCGTACGTTCAAAACGTCAATTACGTGGGGTCATGCTTTATTTACATAAAACACGCCCACCTCTTCACAATTTAAATTAGGCGCGCTTACGCCGCCACATTTACGCTACGCCGCCGTAACTTAGGACGCAAGTGCTTTGTGAATACAGCACTTGCCTCTCTAACTTACGGCGGCGTACCGTATATGAGATACGCTACGCCTGCCTAACGTTAGGCACGTCTACGTGAATCCAACTATATATGTCCCAGTTTTTAATTTTAAGATATGTAGATATGTCTGTGCTTCATACTTTATTTTATCTACTATGACCATCTTGAGATGTGGTGAGCAACCAGGATGCCCCGTAATCTGCTTATACATTCAACAATCAGCTCATCCAGCTATTTTTAGCTGAATCAGGTGCAGTAGCGGTGCGTCCATAAAGGGCGCAGGAGTGCCGCCCCCTCTCTCCTGCACCGCTCTATCACCATAGATAGATAGATTCATGAATCTATCTATTTTTGCCGCTGACACCACTTAATCAGGTGTCCTGCCCATTTTCAGGCGCCGGGCATCTGAATTACACCGGCGGGGGTGTTTTTTGGAAGCACCTGATTAAAGCCATAGGCTCTAATAGGCGTCCAAAAAGGTGAACAGCGGGCGCTTGCAGTTCATTCAGCGTTGTGCTAGGAAAGAGAAGGAATTTGTCACAAGGGGCAGGTTCACCAGGTGACATCCCCTTAGTTATTAAAGAGCAGGATCTGGGGGCCGCCTTATTAAAGAAGGTTTCCAGATTCTGATAAGCTCCCCTGCCCACAGACCCCCACAACCACCGGCCAAGGTTGTGGGGAAGAGACTCTTGTCCTTGAATTATTTTTCCCATCATGGGCGTGAGTGGGGCCCCATGTCAAGTTTTGCCTCACAAAGCCTAGAGCCACCACTGGCAGAGGCATCTCTTTATTTAGGCAAATTGGGCGGTCGTATAAGGCCTCGCACTCACAGGGCCCATCGTATCCGCCTAACTTTCCCAATGCATTACCCCAGTTTTGAGGAACAGGGGACCGTAACGCTGCTGTGCTCAGGCAGCGTTATGAGCCCTGAATCAGGAGCGGGGGCCGCCAGCGTCCCTAACAACCAGTGAATATCGGTGACACCGACCCTTGTGGCGTCAATGACCGAGCATGCCCCCAGTCAATGTTGTCACAAGGGGCGGGTTCACCAGGTCACATGACTGGCCCTTAGTTATAAAAGAGCAGTATCTGGGGGCCACCTTGTTAAAGGGGGCTTCCAGATTCCGATAAGCTCCCCTGCCCACAGACCCCCACAACCACCATCCAGGGTTGTGGGGAAGAGGCTCTTGTCCTTGAATTATTTTTTCCATCATGGGCCTGAGTGGGGCCCCATGTCAAGTTTTGCCTAAGGCCTCACAAAGCCTTAGACTGGAGTGCCTAAGGTCACTTGTATCATGGCTGCAGGTCCCCCTGACATCTAGGAGCACTTCTAATAAGCTGATGGGACATCCAAAAGTTGAAAGGCTGCTGGTGAATGGGGGGGGGGGGGAGATGGGACTTGCTGGAGATCAGAGCGGGTTTAGGTGGCCTCTCTGTTGCGCTCGCCTTTCAGAATGGGATTCTCAGGAGAAAAGGATTAAGCAGCTAAACCTAATCAGCTCTATTAGAGGCAAATACCCTTCTCTGTTCCTCCAACCTCATCCAAAGAGATCATCCCCCCTCCCGGATCACAGCAGGGGTGAAGGATCACCTAAGCAAATTAACTTCATCCAATTAGAAGAATCCCAAAAAATCCAGTTGGGGTGACTGAATGCAAAAAAACAAAACAAAGAAACAAAAAAAAACACAGAATGTTGTTCACTTTTACTTGCTTTAAATCAACAGCAACCCCCCCCCACCCCCCAACATATACATCACATTGTTTAGGAACTATGGTACAATTTTGGACCAATCCCATGAACATCTCAATATAGCCAACCAGTTGTGGACACCTGACCTTCACACCTACCAAGATGCATAGCCGGCAAATCATCATCCGGACAGCAAATGGAAATTCATTGGCTTTCTGGATAACGAGTTGCCAGCTATTCATCTTTGACTTTATGTTGTACCTGGGTGTCATCTTTGGTGTCAGTGGAAAGAATAGTGCCTGTTTGTTGGTATCAGTGGGAGGAATTGCCCCACATCATTGGTGTCAGTGGAAGGAATAGTGCCCAATCATTGGTGCCAGTGGGAGAAATAGTGTCCCATAATTGGTGCCAGTGGGAGGAATAGTGTCCCATCATTGGTGTAAGTGGGAAGGATAGTGCCCCATTATTGGTGTCAGTGGGGGGAATAATGTGTCTCATCATTGGTGTAAGTGGAATAGTGTCCCATCATTGGTGTCAGTGGGAGGAATAGTGTCCCGATGGCCAGATAAAGGCAAGCAAAGGGCCACTCAAAATTGAGTCCAGGGCGTCCAGCCTACCAATGCAGGGGGGGGGGATAGAACCTCAGTCATTTTTTTTTTTATACCTGTGTCCCCTTTGGGGAATTCCTCTTCACTTTCTGTCCCAAACACTACAGGAGGTGAAAATGTCTCCACCAATGTAAGGAACATTCTTCCCACTGATCACCAATGTAAGGAACATTCTTCCCACTGATCACCAATGTAAGGGACATTCTTCTCACTGATCACCAATGTAAGGGACATTCTTCCCACTGATCACCAATGTAAGGGACATTCTTCCCACTGATCACTAATGTAAGGGACATTCTTCTCACTGATCACCAATGTAAGGAGCATTCTTCCCACTGATCACCAATGTAAGGAACATTCTTCTCACTGATCACCAATGTAAGGGACATTCTTCCCACTGATCACCAATGTAAGGGACATTCTTCCCACTGATCACCAATGTAAGGAACATTCTTCTCACTGATCACCAATGTAAGGAGCATTCTTCTCACTGATCACCAATGTAAGGGACATTCTTCTCACTGATCACCAATGTAAGGAACATTCTTCCCACTGATCACCAATGTAAGGGACATTCTTCTCACTGATCACCAATGTAAGGAACATTCTTCTCACTGATCACCAATGTAAGGAACATTCTTCCCACTGATCACCAATGTAAGGAGCATTCTTCCCACTGATCACCAATGTAAGGAACATTCTTCTCACTGATCACCAATGTAAGGAACATTCTTCTCACTGATCACCAATGTAAGGGACATTCTTCCCACTGATCACCAATGTAAGGAACATTCTTCTCACTGATCACCAATGTAAGGAACATTCTTCTCACTGATCACCAATGTAAGGAACATTCTTCTCACTGATCACCAATGTAAGGAACATTCTTCCCACTGATCACCAATGTAAGGGACATTCTTCCCACTGATCACCAATGTAAGGAACATTCTTCCCACTGATCACCAATGTAAGGAACATTCTTCCCACTGATCACCAATGTAAGGAACATTCTTCTCACTGATCACCAATGTAAGGGACATTCTTCCCACTGATCACCAATGTAAGGAACATTCTTCTCACTGATCACCAATGTAAGGAACATTCTTCTCACTGATCACCAATGTAAGGAACATTCTTCCCACTAATCACCAATGTAAGGGACATTCTTCCCACTGATCACCAATGTAAGGAACATTCTTCTCATTGATCACCAATGTAAGGAACATTCTTCCCACTGATCACCAATGTAAGGAGCATTCTTCCCACTGATCACCAATGTAAGGAACATTCTTCTCACTGATCACCAATGTAAGGAACATTCTTCTCACTGATCACCAATGTAAGGAACATTCTTCTCACTGATCACCAATGTAAGGGACATTCTTCTCACTGATCACCAATGTAAGGAACATTCTTCCCACTGATCACCAATGTAAGGAACATTCTTCCCACTGATCACCAATGTAAGGGACATTCTTCTCACTGATCACCAATGTAAGGAACATTCTTCTCACTGATCACCAATGTAAGGAACATTCTTCCCACTAATCACCAATGTAAGGGACATTCTTCCCACTGATCACCAATGTAAGGAACATTCTTCTCATTGATCACCAATGTAAGGAACATTCTTCCCACTGATCACCAATGTAAGGAGCATTCTTCCCACTGATCACCAATGTAAGGAACATTCTTCCCACTGATCACCAATGTAAGGAACATTCTTCTCACTGATCACCAATGTAAGGGACATTCTTCTCACTGATCACCAATGTAAGGAACATTCTTCCCACTGATCACCAATGTAAGGAACATTCTTCCCACTGATCACCAATGTAAGGGACATTCTTCTCACTGATCACCAATGTAAGGAACATTCTTCTCACTGATCACCAATGTAAGGAACATTCTTCTCACTGATCACCAATGTAAGGAACATTCTTCCCACTGATCACCAATGTAAGGAGCATTCTTCTCACTGATCACCAATGTAAGGAACATTCTTCTCACTGATCACCAATGTAAGGAACATTCTTCTCACTGATCACCAATGTAAGGAACATTCTTCTCACTGATCACCAATGTAAGGAACATTCTTCTCACTGATCACCAATGTAAGGAACATTCTTCCCACTGATCACCAATGTAAGGAACATTCTTCCCACTGATCACCAATGTAAGGAACATTCTTCTCACTGATCACCAATGTAAGGAACATTCTTCTCACTGATCACCAATGTAAGGGACATTCTTCCCACTGATCACCAATGTAAGGGACATTCTTCCCACTGATCACCAATGTAAGGGACATTCTTCTCACTGATCACCAATGTAAGGAACATTCTTCTCACTGATCACCAATGTAAGGAACATTCTTCTCACTGATCACCAATGTAAGGAACATTCTTCTCACTGATCACCAATGTAAGGAACATTCTTCCCACTGATCACCAATGTAAGGAGCATTCTTCTCACTGATCACCAATGTAAGGAACATTCTTCTCACTGATCACCAATGTAAGGAACATTCTTCTCACTGATCACCAATGTAAGGAACATTCTTCCCACTGATCACCAATGTAAGGAGCATTCTTCTCACTGATCACCAATGTAAGGAACATTCTTCTCACTGATCACCAATGTAAGGAACATTCTTCTCACTGATCACCAATGTAAGGAACATTCTTCTCACTGATCACCAATGTAAGGAACATTCTTCTCACTGATCACCAATGTAAGGAACATTCTTCCCACTGATCACCAATGTAAGGAACATTCTTCCCACTGATCACCAATGTAAGGAACATTCTTCTCACTGATCACCAATGTAAGGAACATTCTTCTCACTGATCACCAATGTAAGGGACATTCTTCCCACTGATCACCAATGTAAGGAACATTCTTCCCACTGATCACCAATGTAAGGAACATTCTTCTCACTGATCACCAATGTAAGGAACATTCTTCTCACTGATCACCAATGTAAGGAACATTCTTCTCACTGATCACAAATGTAAGGGACATTCTTCCCACTGATCACCAATGTAAGGAACATTCTTCTCACTGATCACCAATGTAAGGAACATTCTTCTCACTGATCACCAATGTAAGGAACATTCTTCCCACTGATCACCAATGTAAGGAACATTCTTCTCACTGATCACCAATGTAAGGAACATTCTTCTCACTGATCACCAATGTAAGGAACATTCTTCTCACTGATCACCAATGTAAGGAACATTCTTCTCACTGATCACCAATGTAAGGAACATTCTTCCTACTGATCACCAATGTAAGGAACATTCTTCCCACTGATCACCAATGTAAGGAGCATTCTTCCCACTGATCACCAATGTAAGGAACATTCTTCTCACTGATCACCAATGTAAGGGACATTCTTCCCACTGATCACCAATGTAAGGGACATTCTTCCCACTGATCACCAATGTAAGGGACATTCTTCTCACTGATCACCAATGTAAGGGACATTCTTCTCACTGATCACCAATGTAAGGGACATTCTTCCCACTGATCACCAATGTAAGGGACATTCTTCCCACTGATCACCAATGTAAGGGACATTCTTCCCACTGATCACCAATGTAAGGGACATTCTTCTCACTGATCACCAATGTAAGGGACATTCTTCCCACTGATCACCAATGTAAGGAGCATTCTTCCCACTGATCACCAATGTAAGGAACATTCTTCCCACTGATCACCAATGTAAGGGACATTCTTCTCACTGATCACCAATGTAAGGGACATTCTTCCCACTGATCACCAATGTAAGGAACATTCTTCTCACTGATCACCAATGTAAGGAACATTCTTCCCACTGATCACCAATGTAAGGAACATTCTTCCCACTGATCACCAATGTAAGGGACATTCTTCTCACTGATCACCAATGTAAGGGACATTCTTCCCACTGATCACCAATGTAAGGAACATTCTTCCCACTGATCACCAATGTAAGGGACATTCTTCTCACTGATCACCAATGTAAGGGACATTCTTCTCACTGATCACCAATGTAAGGGACATTCTTCCCACTGATCACCAATGTAAGGAACATTCTTCTCACTGATCACCAATGTAAGGAACATTCTTCTCACTGATCACCAATGTAAGGAACATTCTTCCCACTGATCACCAATGTAAGGGACATTCTTCCCACTGATCACCAATGTAAGGAACATTCTTCTCACTGATCACCAATGTAAGGAACATTCTTCCCACTGATCACCAATGTAAGGAACATTCTTCTCACTGATCACCAATGTAAGGGACATTCTTCTCACTGATCACCAATGTAAGGGACATTCTTCTCACTGATCACCAATGTAAGGGACATTCTTCTCACTGATCACCAATGTAAGGGACATTCTTCTCACTGATCACCAATGTAAGGGACATTCTTCTCACTGATCACCAATGTAAGGGACATTCTTCCCACTGATCACCAATGTAAGGGACATTCTTCTCACTGATCACCAATGTAAGGAACATTCTTCCCACTGATCACCAATGTAAGGAGCATTCTTCTCACTGATCACCAATGTAAGGAACATTCTTCCCACTGATCACCAATGTAAGGAACATTCTTCCCACTGATCACCAATGTAAGGGACATTCTTCCCACTGATCACCAATGTAAGGAACATTCTTCTCACTGATCACCAATGTAAGGGACATTCTTCTCACTGATCACCAATGTAAGGGACATTCTTCTCACTGATCACCAATGTAAGGGACATTCTTCTCACTGATCACCAATGTAAGGGACATTCTTCCCACTGATCACCAATGTAAGGAACATTCTTCCCACTGATCACCAATGTAAGGAACATTCTTCTCACTGATCACCAATGTAAGGAACATTCTTCTCACTGATCACCAATGTAAGGGACATTCTTCCCACCAATCACCAATGTAAGGGACATTCTTCCCACTGATCACCAATGTAAGGAACATTCTTCTCACTGATCACCAATGTAAGGAGCATTCTTCCCACTGATCACCAATGTAAGGGACATTCTTCCCACTGATCACCAATGTAAGGGACATTCTTCTCACTGATCACCAATGTAAGGGACATTCTTCCCACTGATCACCAATGTAAGGGACATTCTTCTCACTGATCACCAATGTAAGGAGCATTCTTCCCACTGATCACCAATGTAAGGAACATTCTTCTCACTGATCACCAATGTATCATGAGTTGTAGATAGATATACAATTCCCTGAGAACAGAGAGGGGTTTTCTTGTTGTAAAGGTGGAGAAATGCTGCCTATGAAGGACTAAATGCTTCAAACACTTTTTTCTGGTGACTTTGCCATTGACAATGGTTCACAGTCCCCTGGATGAAGATGACGATCGGGCCTTTGGCGTTGGACCGGCGTACGTTCTTCAGACCCGCACTCCATCAGCATCTTTTTCATGTCCCATTAGGTGGATCAAACGCGGGAGCAGCTGGGAACATGGCCGCCACCTGCACCTTCAGCTACTGTGTTTTGATTGATAACAATCAGAAGACTACAAATGAGCACATCAAACAGACGAAGTGACGGGACAGACGATGGGAGCTCCAGATAAAACCAAGTCACATGGATTTCCCGGGATTCCCTACTGTAAGGATCGCCATGCTCACATTACGCCGGGTGCAAAGAGACCCGACCGGGACCACCAATGCTATTTGTTATGAGTAAAACCTGAGCTGGGTAACATTTAGCTTACAGTGGGGATCGAAAGTTTGGGCACCCCAGGTAAAAATTTGTATTAACCACTTAAGCCCCGGACCTTTAGGCAGCTAAATGCCCAGGCCAGGTTTTGCGATTCGGCACTGCGTCGCTTTAACAGACAATTGCGCGGTCGTGCGACGTGGCTCCCAAACAAAATTGGCGTCCTTTTTTTCCCACAAATAGAGATTTCTTTTGGTGGTATTTGATCACCTCTGCCGTTTTTATTTTTTGCGCTATAAACAAAAATAGAGCGACAATTTTGAAAAAAATTCAATATTTTTTACTTTTTGCTATAATAAATATCCCCCAAAAACATATATAAAACATTTTTTTTCCTCAGTTTAGGCCGATACGTATTCTTCTACCTATTTTTGGTAAAAAAAAATCGCAATAAGCGTTTATCGATTGGTTTGCGCAAAATTTATAGCGTTTACAAAATAGGGGATAGTTTTATTATTATTTTTTTTTTTACTACTAATGGCGGCGATCAGCGATTTTTTTCGTGACTGCGACATTATGGCGGACACTTCGGACAATTGTGACACATTTTTGGGACCGTTGTCATTTTCACAGCGAAAAATGCATTTAAATTGCATTGTTTATTGTGAAAATGACAGTTGCAGTTTGGGAGTTAACCACAGGGGGGCGCTGTAGGAGTTAGGGTTCACCTAGTGTGTGTTTACAACTGTAGGGGGGTGTGGCTGTAGGTCTGACGTCATCGATCGAGTCTCCCTATAAAAGGGATCACTCGATCGATGCAGCCGCCACAGTGAAGCAGGGGGAAGCCGTGTTTACATACGGCTCTCCCCGTTCTTCAGCTCCGGGGAGCGATCGCGAGGGGGTGGCTAGAAACGAATAGCCATGCCCACGTCCTGGATCGCTCCCCGCGGGTTTCCGACCGCCACATGTACTGGGGGGGTCCCGATCGGACCCCCGACCCGCGGAAAGGCAGGGACGTACATATACATGCGGCGGTCGTTAAGCGGTCAATGTGCATAACAAAGCCAAGGAAAGATGGAAAAATCTCCAGAAGGCATCGAATTACAGATTAGACATTCTTATAATATGTAGATTTTATTTCCATCATTTATACTTTCAAAATGACAGAAAACAAAAACTTGGCGTCTGCAAAAGTTTGGGCACCCTGCAGAATTTCTAGCATGCCCCGCCCCCTTTGCAAAGCTGAGACCTGCCAGTGTCATGGATTGTTCTCAATCATCGTCTGGGAAGACCAGGTGATGTCAATCTCAAAGGTTTTAAATGCCCA
This sequence comes from Rana temporaria, assembly GCF_905171775.1. NCBI lineage: Eukaryota > Metazoa > Chordata > Amphibia > Anura > Ranidae > Rana > Rana temporaria. Next base: position 12,873,769 of record NC_053493.1, read on the forward strand.
GACTCATCTGACCCTCCCCCAACAATCAGCACCATGGGTTCTTCTAAGCAGTTGTCTAGAAAACTGAAAGTGAAAATAGTTGTCGCTCACAAAGCTGGAGAAGCTATAAGAAGATAGCAAAGCGTTTTCAGATGTCAATATCCTCTGTTCGGAATGTAATTAAGAAATGGCAGTCATCAGGAACAGTGGAAGTTAAAGCAAGATCTGGAAGACCAAGAAAAATATCAGACAGAACAGCTCGCAGGATTGTGAGAAAAGCAATTCAAAGCCCACGTTTGACGGCACGATCCCTCCAGAAAGATCTGGCAGACACTGGAGTTGTGGTACACTATTCCACTATAAAGAGATACTTGTACAAATATGGTCTTCATGGAAGAGTCATTAGAAGAAAACCTCTTCTACGTCCTCACCACAAAAATCAGCGTTTGAACTTTGCAAATGAACATATAGACAAGCCTGATGCATTTTGGAAACAAGTTCTGTGGACCGATGAGGTTAAAATATAACTTTTTGGCGGGAATGAGCAAAGGTACGTTTGGAGAAGAAAGGGCACAGAATTTAATGAAAAGAACCTCTGTCCAACTGTGAAGCATGGGGGTGGATCAATCATGCTTTGGGGTTGTATTGCAGCCAGTGGCACAGGGAACATTTCACGAGTAGAAGGAAAAATGGATTCAATAAAATTTCAGCAAATTTTGGATGGTAACTTGATGCCATCTGTGAAAAAGCTGAAGTTAAAGAGAGGATGGCTTCTACAAATGGATAATGATCCCAAACACACCTCAAAATCCACGGGGGATTACATCAAGAGGCGTAAACTGAAGGTTTTGCCATGGCCTTCACAATCTCCTGACCTCAACATAATTGAAAATCTATGGATAGACCTTAAAAGAGCAGTGCGTGACAGACAGCCCAGAAATCTCAAAGAACCGGAAGACTTTTGTAAGGAAGAATGGGCAAAGATACCTCAAACAAGAATTTAAAGACTATTGGCTGGCTACAAAAAGCGTTTACAAGCTGTGATACTTGCCAAAGGGGGCAGCACAAGATATTAACTCTGCAGGGTGCCCAAACTTTTGCAGGCGCCATTTTTTTGTTTTCTGTCATTTCGAAAGTGTAAATGATGGAAATAAAATCTAACTTTTTTTGACATATTATAAGAATGTCTAATCTGTAATTTGATGCCTTTTGGAGATTTTTCCATCTTTCCTTGGCTTCGTTATGCACATTAATACAAATTTTTACCTGGGGTGCCCAAACTTTCCATCCCCACTGTATATACTTACAAGCCGGACCAATGTAACTATGCTATAAGATCCATAACCAACAAAAAAACACCTTTATTTAACCTTCCTCGACTCCAATGGATGTCGCCGACGCTGGTGATTTTTGCTGAAATTTCCAGGAAAAAAAGAAAACTCCTAATTTGGCTCATCCTTAAAAATGACCTCTTTTGGGATAACGGCCACTACTGAGAACAATGGCCAGTCCTGGATCCACTGACTGAAGAATGAGTTTATTGCGCCATCTAGTGTTCAACAATTCCCATCATTCCGTCCGGCCAGAAAGGAAGGAGATAAAGAGAAGAGGACAGAGATAGAGAAAGAGATAAAGAGAAGGGGACAGATATAGAGAAAGAGATAAGGAGAAGGGGACAGAGATAGAGAAAGAGATAAGGAGAAGGGGACAGAGATAGAGAAGGAGACAAAGAGAAGGGGACTGAGATAGAGAAAGAGATAAAGAGAAGGGTACAGAAATAGAGAAGGAGATAAAGAGAAGAGGACAGAGATAGAGAAGGAGATAAAGAGAAGAGGACAGAGATAGAGAAAGAGAAGATGACAGAGATAAAGGAGGAGATAAAGAGAAGACGAGAGCCATAGAGAGGGAAATAAAAAGAAGGGGACAGAGACAGTGAGAAGGAAAGAGATACCAAGGACCGATAAATAGAAGGGGATATAGAAAGGAAGGAGATAAAGAGAAGGGGACAGAGATAGAGAAAGAGATAAAGAGAAGGGGACAGAGATAGGGAAGGAGATAAAGGGAAGGGGAATGATAGAAAGTAATAAAGAGAAGGGGACAGAAATAAAAAAGGAGAAAGAGAAGTGGTTTCTTTCATCTCCGGACCTTTACTTGTGCCATACAAAAATGGCCCTTGTTAAACTTTATTTTACATTTTGTTCACAGAAAAAAAAAGTGAAAAAAAAAATAAAAAGAATTAAAAACGTAAAGCAACAATGCGCACATAATTGTCATATACACACAAAAGGGGAAAAACACAAATACAAAGAATGAATAAATTGAATTTACAATCTCACACTGACGTTCCACTTTAAATACACCCCAAAAAAAGTAAAAAAAAAAACGTTTTTTCTTTTGCCTTGGCATCTCGGGTAGTGAAATGGAGATTTTTCACGATGGGAAAAATGTTGTGGTTCAATCAATTTCGCCCAAAATTCTAAATTTTGGTAATGCAAAAAGAAATTGGATGTGACTGTGTCCCTGCTGTCGTTCTTACAGCCCATCCTTCACCTCCCTGGCCCATCGTGTGCGTTTTTTTTGTTGCACACCACAACTATTCTCACGGACAATTTGAAGCCGAGTTTGCCTACGAGAGGCGCGCGCAGGTTTTTGTGCGCCGTCCAGGGCTGCGGCGTGTCGGAGGCTGTAAAACAATACGAGATTTATGGGGAATTAGCTGCATGTGGTTTTGTTTTGCCCCTTGATGTGGTTACGGAGAGGCTGCACTTAGCACTTCCAAGGCTCGGGAGCCAAATCAAACAAGTGACCTCATCCCGCTGTTCCCAATCCTCCAACTGAACGTTGAAAAAAAAAAAAAAAAAAAGTCTGCATAAAAAAAAAACATAAAAAAAACGAATGTAAATAAGTAACATATCAATGAGACGAAGTCTTAAGATTTCAGCACGTTTAATCCGAGTGTTCCATCTCCGCAATCCCTCGCTCGTGTTTATTGTGGTTACGGCCAAGTGCTCTCGGCGGATTCGGCGCTGTGGAAGCATTAAGGTAATCCTCCGGGAACAATGGGTAACTTTTCCGTGTGTCCCGAGGTGAAGGAAATTCGGGTAACGGCGGAGCGCGCTCACTCACCAGGGGCTTTCCTCGGCCTGTCAGTAGATGAAAGTTGGCAGCGGATGTTGGCACGGGCAAGCGAATTCCAAAAAAACGGTTTCAAGAGAACCGGTCTTACGCAAAAGATTTGCACCCCCCCTCGTTCACACCAAGGGCTCGTTCACGCCTTAAAGTGGTGTCGCGGCGTGCAAGTTTTTTTTTTTTTTTCGCATGTTCCCTATGCGATTTCGGCAGTCCATTAATTTCAGTGGGCTGCCCAATTTGCTGGAAAGGCAGTTGCAGGGTGGTATTCACTTGAATACTAGGGTTGCCACCTGCCCGGGATTGACCTGGACAGTCCAGGGCCGGATTCAGATACAAGATACGACGGCGTATCTCTGAGTGCGGGCCGTCGTATCTATGCGCCTGATTCAGAGAATCAGTTAGGCCCCTTTCACATTGAGGCGGTTTTCATGCGGTACAGCGCTAAAAATAGCGCTGCTATACCGCATGAAAAAACCTGCCCTGTAGTATTCAATGTGAAAGCCCCGAAGGCTTTCACATTGAAGCGGTGCGCTAGCAGGAGCGCTCCAAAAGTCCTGCTAGCCGCATCTTTACCGCGGTATAGGAGCGGTGTGTTCACCGCTCCTATACCGCGCCTTCCCATTGAAATCAATGGGAAAGCGCGGTAATACCGCGGTATTAACCCTTTTTCGCCCGCTAGCGGGGGTTAAAACCTCACCGCTAGCGCCCGAATATCGCGGTAAATACGACGGTATACCGTCACCGCGGCTCCACGCCTCAATGTGAAAGAGGCTTAACGCATAGATTTCCCTAAGATTCGACCAGCGTAAGTGTCTTACACCGTCGTATCTTAGCTTGCATATTTACTCTGGCCGCTAGGTGGCGCTTCCGTATAGTTACGCGATGAACATGCTAATTAGGTCTTTACGCCGATTCAGAAACGTACGTCCGGCCGGCGCATTTTTTTACATCGTTTACGTTAGGCTTTTTTCGGCGTAAAGTTACCCCTGCTATATGAGGCGTAGCTAATGTTAAGTATGGACGTCGTTCCCGTCGTTGAAAATTTTACGTCGTTTGCGTAAGTCGTTCGCGAATAGGGCTTTGCGTAAGTTACGTTCACGTCGAAACCAATGAGGCTTTGCGGCGTAATTTTGAGCATGCGCACTGGGATTTTTTAAGAACGGTGCATGCGCCGTTCGTAAAATACGTCAAATACGTGGGGTCAAAGTGAATTTGAATAAAACACGCCCACATCAAACACATTTGAATTAGGCGGGCTTACGCCGGACGACATACGTTACGCCGCCGTAACTTAGGGCGCAAGTTCTTTCTGAATACGGAACTTGCGCCCAAAGTTACAGTGGCGTAACATATCTAAGATACGTTACACCGGCCGGATAGATACACCATTGTATCTGAATCCGGCCCATTGGCTTTTGCAACAATCTCATTGACTTGTTGGAACATGTTTATCGATCGGTGACTGCAGCCAATCAGGAGCTATAACTTCCCTCCGACTTTCTTAATCTGCTTCCTTGTGTATAATGTAAAAAGCCCTGAAGCCAGAGGATGGATATGACAGCCAGGGAGGTAGGCGAGACCCTTTTCTCTCAGTCCAGGTTTCCTCGTAATGATTCAGAGAGATGTGAGCGGACAGTCATTCTGCTATATGTAGTGTCTTGTTACAAGCGAAGACTGAAGACATGGCCGCCCCGGGGGCAAAAGGAGACAGGTATGTGCAAATGATGGCGTAAAGATCCTGCGAGAGGAGGGGGGGGGGGGGGAGATGATGGAACTGAAAGTCACATCCATTTATAAGAAGTCTGAGAATGTATAAGGAGCTGACGACGGATCTCTATACCATGAATCACGTTAACCCTTTCCTGGTCCGCCCCCCCCTCCGCCCCCCACGCTCCGCTATTATTAGGTGCATTCCTAAAGACCTAGGGCCAGATCCACGTACATGCGCTGCCGTAACTTAGAAAGGCGAGTACTGTATTCACAAAGAAGTTACGCCTTTAGTTACAGCGGCATAGCGTATATCGGGTGGTGTAAGCCCGCCTAATTCAAAAGAGGCTGGTTGGGGGCGTGTTCTATGCTAACTAATCGTGACCCCACGTATTTGACGTTTTTTACGAACGGCGCATGCTCCGTCCGTGAAAGAATCCCAATGCGCATGCTCCAAATTACGCCGCAAATCGTCAATGCTTTAGACGTGAACGTAACTTACGCACAGCCCTATTCGCAAAAGCTTTACGCAAACGACGTAAAACGTAAAAAATTCGACGGTGGCCCGACGTCCATACTTAACATTGCGTACGCCTCATATAGCAGGGGTAACTTTACGCCAGAAAAAGCCTAACGTAAATGACGTAAAAAAATGCGCCGGGCATACGAACCTTTGTGAATCGGCGTATCTACCTAATTTGCATATTCCTCGCGTAAATCTACGGAAGCGCCACCTAGCGGCCAGCGTAAATATGCAACTAAGATACGACGGCGTAAGAGGCTTACGCCAGTCGGATCTTAGCAAAATTCCGGCGTATCTTGTTTTCTGACTACAGAGAAAAGAGACGCCGGAGCATCCTAGAAGTTACGCGGCGTATCAATAGATACGCCAGCGTAACTTCTTTGTGAATCTGGCCCCAACTTTTTAAAAAACTATGGGCCAGATTCACGTAGAAGTGCGGTGGCGTTACACCGCCGCAAGTTTTCATCGCAAGTGCCTGATTCACAAAGCACTTGCGAAAAAACTTTAGCTGGCGGCCTCCGGCGTAAGCCCGCGTAATTCAAAGGGGCGTGTGCCATTTAAATTAGGCGCGCACCCGCGCCGGACCTATTGCGCATGCTCCGTTTCGAAATTCCCACCGTGCTTTGCGTGAAGTGACGTCATTTTTTCAAACGGCGACGACGTGCAACGTGCGTAGCGTACTTTCGTATTCCCGGACGTTTTACGCAAGAAGAAAACATTTTTTAAAATTCGACGCGGGAACGACGGCCATACTTTATACAGCACATACGTGTGCTGACTAAAGTTAGGGCACCTAAAACGACGACTAACTTTGCGACGGGAAACTAGACTAGCAGCGACGTAGCGAACGCGAAAATCCGTCGTGGATCGCCGTAACTACTAATTTGCATACCCGACGCTGGTTTACGACGCAAACTCCCCCCAGCGGCGGCCGCGGCATTGCATCCTAAGATCCGACAGTGTAAAACAATTACACCTGTCGGATCTTAGGGATATCTATGCGTAACTGATTCTATGAATCAGCCGCATAGATACTCTGAGAGATACGACAGGTGTATCTCTTTTGTGAATCTGGGCCTATTTTCTTTACTCTAAAAAAAAAAAAACTTTACTGAAAACAGACACAAAAAAAAAACTATTGCATCCCCTGGTGCCCCTGATGCGTGCGCATATGTTTGTATGTGCATATGCACTATATTACCAAAAGTATTGGGACACCCGCCTTTACACGCACATAAACTTTAATGGCATCCAGTCTTAGTCTGTAGGGTTCAATATTGAGTTGGCCCCGCCCTTTGCAGCTACAACACCTTCAACTCTTCTGGGAAGGTCGTCCACAAGGTTTAGGAGTGTGTCTATGGGAAGGTTTGACCATTCTTCCAGAAGCGCATTTATGAGGTCAGGCACTGATGTTGGACGAGATGGCCTGGATCACAGTCTCCGCCCTAATTCATCCCAAAGGTGTTCTATCGGGTTGCGGTTAGGACTCTGTGCAGTATAGTCAAGTTCCTCAGCCCTAAACTCGCTCATCCATGTCTTTATGGACCTTGCTTTGTGCACTGGTGCGCAGTCATGTTGGAACAGGAAGGGGCCGTCCCCAAACTGCCCAAGTGGTTAAGAATATGGGAAAGATTATACAAAAATACTACTAAAATGTTTGACTTTTTTTTGTAGTATTTTGACTATATGGAGGATGAGAGCACAACAAATAGAGAAGACGTAAGGCTGCACACCATCGCATTTTGGGGCAGCACTAGGGTTGCCACCTCATCCCTTTAAACCAGAACACATATTAATTTAACAGGTTCTGTGGCTGATTAAAAGGTGGTAATTAAACTCATCTGGTGCCATATCAGCATTACACTAGCCACAGAACATGTGTAATCCATATGTGTTTGTGATTAAAGGGATGAGGTGGCAAGCCTAGGCAGCACTAGCATCATATATATATATACCCAAGATATGATGTAGAAGAAATTGATCTGATTTCCTTTCTACGGTTAGAGGTAATGGGGGTATCAAAAGCAAGTGGCTGTTTTGGTGAAAATTCACTTTACAAAAAAAAATCTAATCAGGTGTCAGGTAAATAGAAAAAAATTTTTTTTGCTTACACATGAATGGATAATGAAAATCAGCGGAGCTCCACCTTATTCGCACCAAAAAAAACGTTGTACATATGTATCAAGCGTCACGGATAATCGGAATGTATTTTGCCTAATATGTTAATTTCCTATAATCATCAGCTCCATCTAGTGGCCGTAAAGTGATATTTTCTTGAAGAATTTCAGGAAAATACCACATTGTGGCCACTAGATTGCGCTCTCCCGCTGACCCCCAGCCCCATCCAGAAACCTCATCCCCTACAGATTCATCAAATCTGCTGCTGAATTCCTTACAGAACCCCGTTCTCCCACTGTGACCTCCAGCCCCATCAAGATCCCTCCAGAAGCCTCATCTCCTACAGATCCATAAAGTCTGCTGCAGAGTCCCCTCCAGAACCCCCCTTCTCCCACTGTGACCTCCCATCCAGATCCCTCCAGATCCCAGTTCTCCCACTGTGACCTCAAACCCCATGCAGATTCCTCCAGAACCCCTTTCTCCCACTGTGACCTCCAGCACCATACATATCTCTCCAGAAGCCTCAATACCTACAGATCCATAAAGTCTACTGCAGAGTCCCTTCCAGAACCCCCTTTCTCCCACTGTGACCTCCCATCCAGATCCCTCCAGATCCCCGTTCTCCCACTGTGACCTCAAACCCCATCCAGATCCCTCCAGAACCCCTTTCTCCCACTGTGACCTCCAGCCCCATCCAGATCCCTCCAGAAACCTCATCATCTACAGGTCCATAAAGTCTACTGCAGAGTCCCTTCCAGAACCCCGTTCTTCCAATGTGACCTCCAGCCCCATCCAGATCCCTCCAGAAACCTCATCCCCTACAGATCCATAAAGTCTGCTGCAGAGTCCCCTCCAGAACCCCCTTTCTCCCACTGTGACCTCTCATCCAGATCCCTCCAGATCCCCGTTCTCCCACTGTGACCTCAAACCCCATCCAGATCCCTCCAGAACCCCTTTCTCCCACTGTGACCTCCAGCCCCATCCAGATCCCTCCAGAAACCTCATCATCTACAGGTCCATAAAGTCTACTGCAGAGTCCCCTCCAGAATGATGTTCTCCCACTGTGACCTCAAACCCCATCCAGATCCCTCCATAATCCTGTTCTCCCACTGTGACCTCCAACCCCATCCAGATTCCTCAAGAAACCTCATCCCCTACAGATCCAAAAAGTCTGCTACAGAGTCCCCTCCAGAACCCTGTTCTCCCACTGTGACCTCCAGCCCCACCCAGATCCCTCCAGAATTCCGTTCTCCCACTGTGATCTCCAGCTCCATCCAGATCCCTCCAGAAACATCATCCCCTACAGATCCATAAAGTCTGCTGTAGAGTCCACTCCAGAACCCAGTCCTTTCACTGTGAAATCCAGGCCCATCCAGATCCCTCCAGAACCCCGTTTTCCCAATGTGACCTCCAGCCCCATCCAGATCCCTCCAGAACCCCGTTCTCCCAATGTGACCTCCAGCCCCATCCAGATCCCTCCAGAAACCTCATCCCCTATATATCCATAGAGTCTGCTGCAGAGTCCCCGCCAGAACCTTGTTCTCCCACTGTGACCTCCAGACCCATCCAGATCCCTCCAGAATCCTCATCCCCTACAGATCCATAAAGTCTGCTGCAGAGTCCACTTCAGAACCCAGTTCTCCCACTGTGACCTCCAGCCCCATCCAGATCCCTCCAGAACCCTGTTCTCCCACTGTGACCTCCAGGCCCACCCAGATCCCTCCAGAAACCTCATTCCCTCCAGATCCAAAAACTCTGCTGCAGAGTCCCCGCCAGAACCCAGTTTTCCCACTGTGACCTCCAGCCTTCCAGAAATTTCATACATATTTTGCATTTTTATACATTTTTTTTCTACTATTGGGGCTAGGGGTGTCCCGATACCGAGCATTTGCCCAAGTACTTGTACTCGAGCAAATGCTCCCGATGCTTCACCCGATACCTGGACAGTCAGCGGTGATCGGTGTGTGGGGGAGTTACAAGCTTTTCCCCCCACGGCTTTCAGCTGCTTTAGTGAAATTTATACAGGGTGATCAGTGCTTGTAACTCCCCCACACACGATCACTGCTGACTGTCCCCGCTTCCTCCTCCAGCCCCCCTCCGTGTCCCCTTTCATGCCCCCTACGTTCTGCTGCCCCCCCCCTTTCTTCCTCCGTGTCCCACTCCGTTCTGCTGCTGTCCCTCTTTCGTTCTGCTGCTGTCCCCCTCCTTTCTTCTTCTGTGTCCCCCTCCGTTCTGCTGCTGTCCCCCTCCTTTCTTCTTCTGTGTCCCCCTCTGTTCTGCTGCTGTCCCCCTCCTTTCTTCTTCTGTGTCCCCCACCGTTACGCTGCTGTCCCCCTACTTTCTTCTTCCGTGTCCCCCTCCGTTCTGCTGCTGTCCCCCTCCTTTCTTCCTCCGTGTCCCCCTCCGTTCTGCTGCTGTCCCCCTCCTTTATTCCTCCATGTCCCCCTCTGTTTTGCTGCTGTCCCCCTCCTTTCTTCCTCCTTGTCCCCCTCTGTTTTACTGCTGTTCCCCTTCTTTCTTCCTCCGTGTCCCCCTCCATCTGGTTCTGTCCCCCTCCTTTCTTCCTCCGTGTCCCCCTCCGTTCTGCTGCTGTCCCTCTCCTTTATTCCTCTGTGTCCCCCCTCCGTTCTGCTGCTGTCCCCCTCATTTATTCCTCTGTGTCCCCCTCCATTCTGCTGCTGTCCCACAACGTCGTTCTGCTGCTGTCCCCCTCCGCTCTGCTGTCCCCCTCCTTTCTTCCTTTGTTTCCCCCTCCGTTCTGCTGCTGCCCCCCTCCGGTTTTCCTCTGTGTCCCCCTCCGTTCTGCTGTCCCTCTCCATGTCCTCCTCCTCCTCCTTCCTTTTCCGTATGAACAGAGTCACTGATCACTGACTCTGTCCATTCACATAATTGAAACATTGTAACCTCCTGTGATTATGATGTCTCAGTTTATGAATGGAGAGGAGCCGCTGTCTTCTCTCCATTAATTTTCAGTGCAGCTGAGGCTGCAGAGAAAGGTACTGGGCAATCTCTATCCTTGGTCTCTGTCTCAGAGGGGAGATATCAGTGGTCTAAGACCCCTGATATCTCACCAAAGCCCCCCAACAGGGCTCGGGACCCTAGTATCGGGACCCTAATTAGAAAGTTTTGGAAGAATTTACCGGGCCCCGGTCTCAATAAGGTTCCATGGTCTTTATCCTGTAAGGCTTTTACAATATCATTTTTTCCGGTAATTTCTACAAAGTGTAAAGTGGTCACAGAGAGAAGCGGCCTCTGATGAGCTGACATCTCTGTTGTTTTAGAGATTTGAAAGGTTTAATTTTTTTATTGAGATATTTTGAGCTGCAAGACAAATTGTTACATGATTCATTATATTCTTCGCAAAACACATGAAAACACAATTACAGTTAATTACTGCTTGCCGTTTCAGACAGCCGTACATGACACTGGAGTAATTAGGGGACCTGTCAGAAAATCCTTCAATTGAGATTCCGCAGATGGAATGCATGCTAAAGTGCGGGAGCCTACAGAAACCAAGCCGCTTTTCACTCATTGGACTGGAGAAACGCAATATTTGTGGGTCACTAGTTACAACTAGCGACAGGAGGACTTCCGAAAAGCTCCGCTGGTTGTGGTTTGGACAAAGGTATTAAATATTTGTGAACCAGAAGTCCCTATAAAGTCAAGAATTTAAACCAAAGTCCCCAAAAAAGTGTACTACAAAACAATGGCCCAGATTCACGTAGGGCGACCTAAATTTGTGCGGGCGTAGCGTATGTTATTTACGCTACGCCGCAGCAATTTAGAGAGGCAAGTGCAGTATTCACAAAGAACTTGTAGGTAGATTCACAAAGAGTTATGCCGCGTACACACCATCGTTTTCTGCGATGGAAAAAAACGTCATTTTCAAAAACGTCAATTTAATTGACCGTGTGTGGGCAAAAACGTCGTTTTATGTCTTCTAAAAAACGACAGAAAAAAATTGAAGCATGCTTCAATTTTATGTGTCGTTTTTGGCCGACGTCGTTTTCTGTGTTCTAAACATTGACCGTGTGTACGTAAAAACGTCGATTTAAGCCCGCGCATGCTCAGAAGCAAGTTAGGAGACGGCAGCGCTCATTCATGTAAAACGACTGTTCAGAATGGAATCAGCACATTCGTTAAGGTGTTTTTCAGCTTATAGACAAGAAAACGAAATTTAAAGCACAGTCACTGAAAATCACGAATCGTATCTCACCAAACTTTTACTAACACGCAGCAACACGATATCAGCAAAAGAGGCCGTCTTCCGCATGGAAACGACCCTTTATAGTGACGTCGTGCGTGATTGACGGAACTGCGCTGTGCTAGAGCGTTGTGAAAAAGCGATGGTGTGTATGCTACGTCGTTGTTCAAATTGAAGTTTGAAAAATGACGTTTTTTTAAAGCACATAAAGCGTCGCATTTTTCCATCGCAGAAAACGATGGTGTGTACGCGGCATTAGGCCGGCGTATCAGTAGATAAGTCGACCTAACTCAGAATCTACGCCGACTTATGTTTAAGCGTATGCTCACACAGAGATACGCTTAAACATATCTAAGATACGACGGCTTGCGCCGTCCTATCTTAGATTGCAATATTTTGGATGGCCGCTAGGTGGGCGCTTCCATTGCGGTCAGCGTAGAATATGTAAATGAGGAGATACGCCGATTCATGAACGTACGCCAGGCCGACGCAGTACTTTTACGCCGTTTACGTAAGAGATAGGCCGCGTGAAGTTAGAGCTAGGCCCTAGTGGAATAGTAATGTCAAGTATGGCCGCCGTTCCCACGTCGAAATGAAAAAAAATTTACGTCGTTTGCATAAGTCGTCCGCGAATCGGAATTTACGTTGTTTACGTCCACATCGAAATCAATAGGCCGTACGGCGTACTTAGCCGCAATGCACACTGGGAAATGTAGTCGCCCGGCGCATGCACAGTGTCAAAAAACGTCAAAAAACGTGAGGTCAAGCCTCATTTCCATACAACACGCCCCCCTCCAAGCAATTTGAATTAGGCGCCCTTACGCCCGCTCGTTTTAGGCTACACCGCCGTAGATTAGCAGGTAAGTAGATTGTGAATCACTACTAGCCTAACTAATTTACGGCGGTGTAGCCTAAACAGGCTACGCTAGGCTGCCCTAAAGTTAGGCCAATCTACGTGAATCTACCTAAATGTGTTGCAAAATTGTGCACATTGGTTTGGGAAGCCACGGGCAGGGGAGGGCTGGCAGGGGGGGCAGGGTGGAAATCTCCCCCTGGGCTGGTGACACTATGCACAGCTACCGGCCGCCACTACCACATGCTGTTTTTACAGAGCAGGAATGTGCCTGCTGGAGCTCTGTTAACACAGGTCACGGACGCTGCTCACCTCCCGCTGTGCAGCCGTGCCTGTGTCAGCTCCGAGGTAGATGGCTGCAGAGCTGAGCTATGTCTCGTCTCACACATAGCTCAGCCTCAGCGCACACCACCGCTGACATTCCCTTCTATCTCTGCACGGACACGAGGAGAGATAGAGCTCATCTGCTCCTCCTCCTTCTGAGTCTTCCCTGCCCACACTCCCCGGGCATGTGTGGGCACTGGACAGGAAGTTTGAACCCAAAACAGCATCAGACAGCCTGCCTGTGCCTCAGCCTCCATCCTGGTAAGTTCACCCTCTCTAGTCTCTCCTGCCTACCAGTGTATAAAAAGGGGTGCTCTGTGGACTTTGTTAAAGGAAAAGGGGGGCCGGCTTTGGTGAGCAAAGACCCTCTTTACACAATAGCACAGCATGCACCCTTAAATCAAGTTTCCCAGAACACCCCTTCATCAGATCTGATGTATATGGGGTCTGTGCGGACTCTGATGTATATGGGGTCTGTGCTAGGGTTGCCAACTCATCCCTTTAAAACAGAACACATATTAATTACACAGGTTCTGTGGCTGATTAAGGAGGTAATTGAACTCACTTGGTGCCTTATTTGCATTAAATTAGCCTCAGAACCTGTGTAATTCATATGTGTTCTGTTTTAAAGGGATGAGTTGGCAACCCTAGTCTGTGCGGACTCTGATGTATATGGGGTCTGTGCGGACTCTGATGTAAGGGGAGGCTCTGTGCGGACTCTGATGTAAGGGGAGGCTCTGTGCGGACTCTGATGTAAGGGGAGGCTCTGTGCGGTCTCTGATGTAAGGGGAGGCTCTGTGCGGTCTCTGATGTAAGGGGGGCCTCTGTGCGGTCTCTGATGTAAGGGGAGGCTCTGTGCGGTCTCTGATGTAAGGGGGGCCTCTGTGCAGTCTCTGATGTAAGGGGGGCCTCGGTGCGGACTCTGATGTAAGGGGGGCCTCGGTGCGGACTCTGATGTATATGGGGTCTGTGCGGACTCTGATGTAAGGGGAGGCTCTGTGCGGACTCTGATGTAAGGGGAGGCTCTGTGCGGACTCTGATGTAAGGGGAGGCTCTGTGCGGTCTCTGATGTAAGGGGAGGCTCTGTGCGGTCTCTGATGTAAGGGGGGCCTCTGTGCGGTCTCTGATGTAAGGGGGGCCTCGGTGCGGACTCTGATGTAAGGGGGGCCTCGGTGCGGACTCTGATGTAAGGGGGGCCTCGGGGCGGACTCTGATGTAAGGGGAGGCTCGGGGCGGACTCTTGTGATCATGAAAAATATTAGACTGTTTTCCTCGATCCATCACTTTTCCACGCTCTATGGGCCACTTGACTGGACTTGCCCCCCAGGCCTAAGGCTGCCAGCCCTCCCCTGGCCACGGGGAAGTTTGTCAGAGGACCAATACTCACACAGCTATTACTAATGCTAAGGCCGCGTACACACGGTCGGTCAAAACCGATGAAAACGGACGGAAGGTCCATGGGGAAACAGCGGTGATCATACGGCGCACTTCCCCGTTCCGGGGGTGACCCCAGTCCAGTGACGTCTGTCCCTTAAGTACCCCTCCCCAGCATGCACAGCGGGACGATCAACCTCACCGATTGGCTGCCGAGGGAGAAATACTCAAATCACCCTGACCTAGCTGCTGCCACCCTTGGCCTGGAGTAACAACTACACCCCAGGCAAACAATAGTGGTCACTCACAGCACAGACATGGCTGGAAGAGAGGCCAAATTTGCTCAAAATCATACATGTCCGAGTTAACTAACTCTCATGCCGTGTACACACAACCAGGGCCGCAGATAGGGCAGTACAGCCAGCCCTTCTGTATCGGGCCCGGGTCAGCGGGGGGGCCCGGGGAACTTCATTCTCCAGCTATGTGTGAAAGCACTTTGCCTAGGAGAAAGCATTTGACAATGCTCCTAGGCTTGCTGTGACATACATATATTTTACCCGGGCCCCATCAGCGCAGCAGAGGGGCCCAGGTGGTGATTAGCAGAGAGGGACTATTTTCTTTATTTCGGGCGCCGGCGTCTAAAGCTGGAACCGCACTTTTTTAAAGTTCCTGCTGGCCGCGGCTGATGACAGCTGATGTCTGGCGGAGTGATTCTCCTTTCCTCCCACCGCAACTGAGGAGGGAAAAGGACGGGCAGCGTGAGATTATTGAACAGAAAAGTGGCCTAGAGCGCAGGCAGCACAAGGATCCGATGCACGGGCAGACTCACAATGTCTGCTTCCTGAAAGGTACAGAGACACATCCAAGTTATACATACAGAGAGACATGCATAACCTTTTGTACTGTGTGATAATGATGATAATCACAAAAGCACAGTGAGATGCTGTTAGGTCTTGTTTACTTTTGTATTTGGGTGGGGGTGGCAGTAAAAATGTGCAGCTCAGCCACAGTTTTACCATTTTCCAATCACTCCCTCTTATGCTTCCAAGGCACTACTGCCATAGTGTGGCAGTAGTGATGGGATGTTGTGTAAAACACCCTGCAGCCATACTACAGAAGCAGTGCCTTTGCAGCCTAAGGGGGATTGGTTGGGGGATGATAAAACTGTGTCTTAGCTGCACATTTTTACTCCCCCCCCCCCCCCACACACACACACACAAGTAAACAAGACCTAACAGTTAGCATCTCACTGTACACTGCCAATCATAAGTTGAGGCATTACTGTCACATATATACATGGATCCTGTATACATGTGGCTCTGGAGCAGGGAATTTCTTGGCCACTTATGATTGGCAGGGCACTGCGGCGGCGGGGTGGCGGTGGGTGGGGGGGGGGGCCCTGTCAGGTAGGCTGTACGGGGCCCCATGATTTCTAACAGCGGCCCTGCACACAACCATTTATAATGGTCTAGAAAAAACAACGTGGTCCCGGCATTGGACCAGTGGGACGTCCATCATAGGCGTTGCCCAAGCTCCAGAGGGCGGGACCTGCTATGAAACTCGGCGAGTCGGCAGGACTTTTAGCGGCGCTCGGTCACATTCGACAAGGCTTGGGTCGGGATCAAATCGGTCCCGGCGAGTCGGCCGGACTCGGCCGCACTCGCCCACAATCGCCGGTGCTCGGGATCAGATCGGTCCCGGTGCTCGCCGCTCGGGGCTAATAACGGAGACCTAAATGCCTGAGACTCTGGGCTTTTCGGGGACCCATTCGGGGCTCCAGCCTCCCAAGCCCGGGCCTCTCGACGCCCCTGTTTATATGAGTCCTCCAAATGAGTCACCAGGCTCTTCCTGAGAAACCAGCCTTTCGCTCAGTTCTCTCCAAAAAAAGTCCCCTGGATCTTCTCAGTTTGCTCGACTTCTTCCTGCAGGCAAGACAGTGCAGGACCACCTCTTGACCAGTAGGCCCCCAGCCAGACTTCTGGGCCTACGTGTAGTAACACAGCCTCGGGCCAGCAGAGCCTGAGGTAGAAGAGAGCAGTTGTCACATACCTTAGGCCAGGAGGGGCCATGAGATCAGAGAGACCGAATCACGTGGCTTATGTTCCTTAAATATCCTCTCCCAGAATGCCCAGCTACAAAGAAGCGCCTGATTGGGCTGTTTACGGGGAAAGAATAGCCAATACATTCAGCTTGCTGTATTTCTCACACTGGCCTGTGGTAATAACGACACCTACTGGCAACAGTGAGAAATGCACACAACACAGCTAAACTGGAACAGAAGCTAACTCAGCTTTGAAATATAATTTCTGAACTATTTACAATGCAGACGAACACTAAATTTATATTATAGCGCCTATTCATTAGGAGCAGGGCGCTACAAACATGTATTGGTCTAGAAAGGGTTTCAAAGCCATTTCTAAAGGCTTTGGAACGCCAGTGAACCACGGGGAGAGCCATTATCCACAAATGGAGATAACTTGAAACAGTGGTGAACCTTCCCAGGAGTGGCCGGCCTCCAAATATGACTCCAAGAGCACGACGAGGACTCATCCGGGAGGTCACAAAAGAGCCCAGAACAACATCTAAAGAACTGCAGGCCTCACTCACCTCAGGTAAGATCAGTGGCCCAGATTCAAAAAGCAATTGCGCCTGCGTAACCATAGTTACGCAGCGCAATTGCTTACTTGCCCCGGCGTAACGACTTCTCCTGATTCAGAGAGCTTGTTACGCCGACTGCAGCCTAAGATATGCGTTGCATAAGGCTCTTATGCCCTCATATCTTAGGCTGCATTCTTACGTTGGCCGCTAGGTGGCGTTCCCGTTGTGGTCAGCGTATAGTATGCAAATTGCATACTAACGCCGATTCACAACGTTACGCGAGCCCTGCGTACGCAGTTTACGTCGTTTGCGTACGGCGGTTTTTGCGTAAGGCTGCCCATGCTAAAAGCAGGGGCAGCCAATGCTAAAGTATACCCGTCGTTCCCGCTTCGCGAAATTTGAAATTTACGTCGTTTGCGTAAGTGGATCGTAAATGGCGCTGGACGCCATTCACGTTCACTTTGAAGCAAATGACGTCCTTGCGACGTCATTTACCGCAATGCACGTCGGGAACGCGCCTAATTTAAATGATTCCCGCCCCCTACGGGATCATTTAAATTGCGCGCGCTTACGCCGGGCATTTTGCCGGAGCGCCCACGCAATTTACGGAGCTACTGCTCCGTGAATCGAGGGTAGCGCAGAAAATTTGCGGGGCAAAAACAGTGCCCTGCGCCTACGTAAAAAATGCGCAAATGTTACTGAATCTACCCCAGTGTTGGTGATTAAACAATAAGAAAGAGACTGGGCAAAAATGGCGTCCATGGGAGAGTCTCAATGTCAAAGCCACTGCTGACCAAAAAGAACACAAAGGCTCATCTCACATTTACCAAAAAGCATCTTGATTATCCACAAGATTTTCTGTGGACCGATGAGATAAAAATTTTACTTTTTGGAAGGTGTGCGTCCCGTTACATCTGTTAGAGTGGTGGTGAGTCCATAAAAGACGCAGGAGCGCCTCCCCCTCTTTCCTGCACCATTCTATTACCATAGATAGATTCATGCACTGCACCCCCTATTCAGGTGTCCGGCCCCTTTTCGGGCGCCGGGCACCTGAAACACACCGGCGGGGGGTGTATTTTGGAAGGACCTGATTAGACCCATAGGGCCAGATTCTCAAAAGAGATACGCCGGCGTATCGCCTGATACGCCGTCGAATCTCTGAGTCCGCCTGTCGTATCTATGCGCCTGATTCTTAGAATCAGTTACGCATAGATATCCATTAGATCCGACAGGCGTAAGGCTCTTACGCTGTCGGATCTTAAATGCATTTTTTTTTTCGCCGCTAGGTGTCGCCGACGTCGTTTTCCCGATCGAGTATGCAAATTAGCAAAATACGCGAATTCCCGAACGTACGCCCGACTGACGCAGTGAAGTTACGACGTTTACGTAAGATTTGCGACGCGTAAGGGTTGCCCCTGGGTATATGAGGCGCAGTCAATGTTAAGTATGGCTGTCGTTCCCGCGTCGAAATTTGAAAATTTACGTCGTTTGCGTAAGTCATCCGTGAATGGCGCTGAACGCCATTTATGTTAACGTCGAAACCAATGACGTCCTTGCGACGTCATTTAGCGCAATGCACGTCAGGAAATTTTAGGGACGGCGCATGCGCAGTACGTTCGGCACGGGAACGCGCCTAATTTAAATGATCCACGCCCCCTACCCAGATCATTTAAATTAGGCGGGCTTGCACCGGAGGATTTACGTTACGCCGCCACAACTTTACAGGCAAGTGCTTTGTGAATCAAGCACTTGCCCGTAAAACTTGCGGCGGCGTAACGTAAATGAGATACGTTACGCCGCCGCAAAGATGCAGCGATCTACAAGAATCTGGCCCATAGGCTCTAATAGGCGCCCAAAACAGTGAACAGCGGGTGCCATGCAGGGCATTCGCTGATCACTCAGCTGTGGGTTAGCAAAGCGAAGGAATTCGCTTAGCTAACACCGAATCCACCTCTCAGCCAATCAGGTTGCTGGGAATGTTAGCGGTCACCTGATTGGCTGAAACGTCAGGCGCTGTGATTGGACGCCTGAGAGAGGACGGAAGAAGACATGGAGGACGTGCAGGAGACTGTCGCTGACCCGCTCCAAGACAGGTAAGTGCCGGGCAGCATGATGGGTCACACTGGCGGCATCTGATGGGTCACACTGGCGGCATCTGATGGGGCACACTGGCAGCATCTGATGAGGCACAGTAGCAGCAATTGATGGGCACCCTGGCAGAAATTGATGGGCACAGTGGCTGCATTTGATGGGCACAGTGCCTGCGTTTAATGGGCACAGTGGTGGCAATTTATGGGTACAGTGGCTGCGTTTGATGGCACAGTGGCTGCGTTTTATGGGCACAGTGGCTGCGTTTGATGGGCACAGTGGCTGCGTTTGATGGCACAGTGGCTGCGTTTGATGGCACAGTGGCTACGTTTGATGGCACAGTGGCTGCGTTTGATGGGCACAGTGGCTCCGTTTGATGGGTACAGTGGCTGCGTTTGATGGCACAGTGGCTGCGTTTGATAGGCACAGTGGCTGTGTTTGATGGGTACAGTGGCTGCGTTTGATGGGCACAGTGGCTGCGTTTGATAGGCACAGTGGCTGCGTTTGATAGGCACAGTGGCTGCGTTTGATGGGCACAGTGGCTGCGTTTGATGGGTACAGTGGCTGCGTTTGATGGCACAGTGGCTGCGTTTGATGGCACAGTGGCTGCGTTTGATAGGCACAGTGGCTGCGTTTGATGGGCACAGTGGCTGCATTTGATGGGCACAGTGGCTGCGTTTGATGGCACAGTGGCTGCGTTTGATGGGCACAGTGGCTGCGTTTGATGGGCACAGTGGCTGCGTTTGATAGGCACAGTGGCTGCGTTTGATGGGCACAGTGGCTGCGTTTGATAGGCACAGTGGCTGCGTTTGATAGGCACAGTGGCTGCTTTTGATAGGCACAGTGGCTGCGTTTGATGGGCACAGTGGCTGCGTTTGATAGGCACAGTGGCTGCATTTGATGGGCACAGTGGCTGCAATTGATGGGTTTTTTTTTCAGTTTGTTTGAGCCCCCCCAAATTATTTTAGCACTGATCTGTTATAAAACTAATACAGCATTTCAAAACAAGAACATCATACCAACAGTCAGACATGGTGGTGGTAGCGTGATGGTCTGGGGCTGCTTTGCAGCTTCAGGACCTGGACAACTTACCATACTGTAGTTGATAGAATAATGTATTCTGAACTCTACCAGAAAATCCCGAAGGAAAATGTCCGCCCATCAGTTCGTGACCTCAAGATCAAGTCCACTTGGGTTATGCAGCAGGACAATGATCCGAAACACAACAGCAAGTCCACCTCCAAATGGTTCAAACAAAGCAAAATGTAGGTTTTGGAGTGGCCTAGTCAAAGCGCAGACTTAAATCCAGTTGAGATGCTGTATCATGACCTTACACGGGCCGTTCACGCTGGAAAACCCTCCAATGTGGCTGAATTAAAACAATTCTGCAAAGAAGAGTGGGGAGAAAATTCCTCCACAGCAATGTGAAAGACTCATTGCCAGTTATCGCAAACCCTTGGTTGCTGTTGTTGCCGCCAAGGGTGGCACAACCAGTTATTAGGTTTAGGGGGCAATTACACATAAAGCCAGGCAGGTTTGGACAGATTTTTTGCCTTAATAAAAGAAACTGTAGCGCCCCCCTACTTTCAGTATGGGCACTACACTAAAGTTAGTGGGGAATGGAAGAGTTACTTTGCTCCCATTCTGAATTGTTAAAAAATTGGGACTTCTGTCACTCCAGAAACGTCCACTGGGTCAGTCTGTGCTCCAGGGATGCAATACCATCCCTGGCCAGCAGTTGGCACCAGAGGGGTTCTGGCAGAGCAACTTTCTCCAGCAGCCAATCAGAGAAGTTTCTCCCTCGCAAGACATGCTGGGGAGGGGTATATCTGTGATAGGTGTCATGTGCTAAGGGAGCTTTTTCGCGGGGTCCCGTTCCAGGTGCGGCATCCGCCTTCAGGGTGCGCGCATCCATGGACCCCGCCAGCGAGGCCCACCAGGCCAGAATTGCAGTCTACATAAACCCTCATCCTGAGGTAAAGGGGGACTCCAGTGACTTACTGGGTTCCCGGTTCTGTTGAAAGGATCCCGGGCTGGGTGCCGTTCGATTGGGGAGTCGGCTTGAGGGGAACCCGGAGGCAGGTTGTCCAACAAGGCTTGAACGAACCAATCGGGGATCTGGTGGCCAGAATGGTAAAAGGTACGTGCTACTGTCATCCGGTACCTATTCTACAAACCTACTGGGAGGACACTTCAGCTGCCAGGCTTGTGAGAGGGGTCTGTCCGGGGGCACTTTACCCACTCCAACTAGAGTGGAATAACAGTTTGGTACTCTATTGAGCAAGCAGGGCCGGATTTGCTCTCCCTGACGCCCCAAGGATGCACCCCCTCCCCGCCAACCGGACTAACCCCCCCCCCCCCCCCAAATCAACGGAGAATGGCAGCTGGATGGCAGGGGCGGCACGGTTAGTTCAAATATTTTTTTTCTTTTTTTTTTACTTTTTTATCACTTGTTTTCTTTTTATTAATTTGTAGCTTGTCGCTTACTTTTTTTTTTTTTTGTATAATTTTATTATTATTTTTCTTATTCATTTTCTTATTCTTTACTTTTGAATTACTTTTTTATTTTATTATTAATTATTATTTCTTATATTTTTTTATCAATTTTATTTCACTTAACTTTATTGCTATCATACAGGAGAAGACAATTCCCTGTGTGATAGCAATTGGAGGTGACAGGTTCTCTTTATTGACCCTGTCACCTCCAAAACAGGAGTCCTAGCACTGTGCTAGAACTCCTGTCACAGCTGAGATGGGAAGAGCACACCTCTCCCCTCTCACTGTGTACATCGACAGCAGGAACAGGAGACAGACTCGGTGGCCGGGGGGAGGACGGAGTCCCGAAAACAGAGCCAGCAGAGAGAGGTATGTGGGGTGGGGGGGGGAGGGGAGGACGGACGGGAGCACACATTTTACAAGAGATTTCGGCGACATCGCCACAATCACTTCTTAACGAGGGAGTGGATTCCCCCATAACTTACCGTCCTTAACTGTATGTTACGGGCGTCAGGGGAATCCATGCCACTGCCGCCCCTTGGCGCCCTGCCGCCCCAAGGCCTGGCCTCAGTGGCCTTGTGGTAAATCTGGGCCTGTGAGCAAGTACTGCTCAATTAATATCCGGGCCTGACACTGCAAGGTTCTCCCTTTTCTTCATCAACCTGCTCTTCTCACTTAATGTTGATGTTGGCCATGTTTGGCCTGGAATAAAGCATTGGAAAACACTTTATTCACTGTCTGGACTCTCGCTCACTGCTTTGTTCTCCAACTGCACCCATACGCCACATTAAGGTGACTCAATATGCCGATCCCAATAACAAATCAGCGGCTCCTTCGGGGGTAGAGCTACAAAACCATCATTTAAAAATTCATTTTGTATTTACTCGGGTTATCTTTGGGTAATATATAAAAATTGTTTGATGATCTGAGTCATTTGTGTGACAAATATGCCAAAAAAAAATCAGAAATGGGGGCAAATACTTTTTCCCAGCATTGTACACTGACTTTTTTTGTCCTAAGCCGAATAGTTTTTTTCAGACCTGCTGCTTGATGCACATGCATTTCATTGCTGAGCGAGCCTTAACCACTTGCCGACCACTGCACGCCGATATACGTCGGCACAATGGCAGCGGTGGGCAAATGGATATACAGGTATGTTCCCTTTAAGAAGCCGCGTGTGCCCGTCGCACTCTCCGTGACCATGCCCCCGGGCCCCGCCAATTCGATTTTTTGCCGGCGGCCCGCGATCGTGTCACGGAGAGGCAGAATGGGGAGATGCCTGTCATCGGGAGCAGTGATCACTGTCGTGTCACTTGTAGCCCAACCCCCCCCATAGTTAGAATCACTCCCTAGGACACACTTAACCCCTTTATCGCCCCCTAGTGTTTAACCCCTGCCGGTGTCATTTACACAGTAATCAGTGCATTTTTATAGCACTGATCCCTGTATAAACGACAACGGCCCCAAAATAGCGTAAAAAGTACCCGATGTGTCCGCCATAATGTCGCAGTCATGATCACCACCATTACTAATAAAAAAAAATGCCATAAATCTATCCCCTATTTTGTAGACGCTATGACCCAGATTCACAAAGCACTTACGCCGACGTATAACAAGTTACGCCGACGTAAGTGCAAATGTGCGCCGTCGTATCTGTGCGCCAGACCCACAAACTAATATGCGCCTAAAAACAGGCTGACGTATCTTGCTTACGCCGGCGTAGGGTGGGCGCACATTTAGGCTGGGAGCATGGTGCTGCTCCCATTGATTTTTTTTTTATTTTTTTTTTTTCAGCGTGGGAGAAGAGGGGAGGACACCACCGAACAGAAGATCAGTCATTTCCCCATGTCAGTCCACCCACCCCTACAGTTTTTTTTTTTTTTTTTTTTTTTTTTTTTTTAAAGTGTATTTTTGTGCGTGTACTCGAGAGAGGAGCCGGACTGCAGGAGTTGGGAGTAGGCAGGCCTCCCCCAGAGGCAATCTGCCACCTTTCTCCATGCCCCGGGTGGCAATGGCGGGTGTGTGAGGGGGTCCTCCCACACAGCCCGCCCTACCTGCTCCGCTTTGAAGCCCAACGGGGCAGAGGGACTCCCTATAAGGGAGTGAGAGGACTAGCCCGCTCAACCAGCCCCATTAGTCCTTCGCCTCTCTTTTAGAGACCGCGTGGTCAATGTGAGTGTGTTAACCCAATTTAGAGTGCGTGTAAGTGTGGTGGTTTTTGTGGGAGGGGGGTGGGCGTACTAAGCACAGGCTTACCTTGCATAGCACACCCACCGGGAGCCGGGCTGAGACCACCAAACTCAATTCACATGAAGCCGAGACCAGGATCCAAACCCCTAGCTGCAGAGGTGAATGGCTTGTCAGCGCAGTGCCAATCGCGTTGAGCCACCACAGCTCCCTTTGCTGCTCCCATTGATTAGCCATTCAAACATGCAAATGAGGGAAATACGGCGATTCACGAACGTGCGTGTGCCCGGCGCATGCTACGCGAGATGCGCGTAAGTTGTACGTCCGGCGTAAAGTTATTCCCCCATAAAGGAGGTGCAACCCGGCAACAGACATGCTCAGGTCTGCACCAGGGAGCACAAGCCGGCGTATTGTGCGTTGGATGTGTGTCTGGCTGGGCGTACGTTATGTTCACGGCGTACGCTGTGATCCGGCGTAGCTTAGGCAGTTTTGCGATTAGCGATTTTTATCGGTACTGCGACATTACGGCAGACACATCGGGCACTTTTGACACATTTTTGGGACCATTGGCATTTTTATAGCGATCGTCAGTGCTATAAAAATGCATTGTAGAGGATAGGAGAGGTGGTAGGCTGGGAGGAATGCAAGTGAATTTTTAAGTTGACATTGCTATATTTACAGTACGTATATGGAATGTGTCCCCCCTCTCCTTACTTCTCCCGTGTTAATTGTTGATGTTAAAGCAAATGTATATTTTTTTTTGTGGGTCTACTACCCATTCTCTGTCTGTTTTTGGAAATCAAATAAAAGAAAATTGGAAGAAAATGCATTGATTACTATAAAAATGCCACTGGCTGGGAAAGGGGTTAACACTAGGGGGCGAGGAAGGGGTTAATTACAGGGCTGTCTTAATGAGAGGGCACACCTGGGCACTGCCCAGGGGCCCTAGCTGCATGGGGGGCCCCCTGCACTGTCCCCAAAGCAGCTGGTACTTGAGCCCACACTGCCCTGTAATTGGGGCCCCATGATGGCACTGAGAGTGATAGATACACATGGGAGGCAGTCTGCCTCCTACCTACTTGATGTCTGTTTACCTGCACTGTCATCATTGTAGGGGCCCCAGAGCATTGCTTTGTCCCGGGGCCCATGATGCTATTAAGACGGCCCTGGTTAAGTATGTTCCCTGGGTGTGTTCTAACTGAAGGGGGGATGGGACTGACTTGGGGAAATGACAGATCGCTGTTCATACATTGTATGAACAGACAATCAGGCATTTCTCCCCTGCAGGACCGGGAGCTGTATGTTTACACACACAGCTCCCGGTTCTCGCTCTGTAACGAGCGATCGCGGGTGCCTGGCGGTGATCGTGCCCGCCAGGCATGCTCATCGGCGTCAGGGGCGAGCGCGCGCCCCTATTGGCTGAACGGAGAGATGACCAAGCTGTACGTGATCTCGCCCAGCAGAGCCGACCTGCCGCCGTATAACTGCGGGTGGTCGGCAAGCAGTTAAACGAAAAACGTACGATCTGGCATCGTACAAATTTTTTTTTCCGTGCATGTCCAATCAAATAATATCAGATGAACTGTCCTGAGAGGCTCTTGAAAGCTCTGTACTAACGATCGGATTATCGTACGATCGCTACGAAATCAATATTTTTAGTACGATTTTCTGATCCTGTGTACCGGGCAGTGCCGATCCTGACCTCCCTGGGGCCCTAAGCAAAATCACATGTCACATTAAAGCCGAGAAGCGGGGGGAGGGGGTGTTCTGCTGTCGGAAATGACAATCTTACAATAAAGTGAGAAGCAGGGAGTGCTGACTTATTACCTCTTCTCCCATGCAGCCAGCGAGTTGAGAAGCGGGGTGAGGGGCTGAAAATGACTTCTCACCAGGTGGGGCCCCTAGTCATTTGGGGGGCCCTCCGCAGCTTTGCGTGGGCCCTAAGCGGCTTGCATAGCGAGCCTATAGGGCGGATCGGCCCTGGTACCGGGCATTCGTTTTATACAATTTTATGTCTGTGTTGTATTTGCAGCCTTGGTATCGGGTGGTAGCTGCGGAGACTACAATGCACACGGTGGTGAATAGGTGGGGGTGTGCTCTGCTCAGCATCACACCTGGGGTTTTATTCCGCATTAATAAGGCAGCAATTTCCTATTGGCCGCGGCCTGCAGTCAGGAAGGTTGTAATTAGGAGTTGTTGGGTTATAGTACACAGGTCACAGGTGGGGAGGACTGTAGGCTCTTTGCAGCAATAACCAGCTATTAAGCCACAGCTGATCACTGTAATCCTCCCATCTGAACTCCAGGTCAGCATGATGGGGATTGGGGGGGGGGTCCGTGTCATAGATATAAGGCAGGTCATACATTGTACAATTTTCTGTTAGAGAGAAAATCATATAATATGAGGTCAAGCCTAAACACTTTCAATTTGTATGCAATCAAACAGACCCTTGCACTGCATAGTTGAGGGCAAATCTAAAGGAAATTGAATAAGAAATTTGTATAATGCATGGTCAGCTTAAAGCGGGAGTTCACCCATAACAATTTTTTCCCCGTAGATGTATGCTCATTTTGTCTAGGGGAATCGGCTAGTTGTTTTAAAATCCGAGCTGTACTTACCGTTTTAGAGAGCGATCTTCTCCGCCGCTTCCGGGTATGGGCTGCGGGACTGGGCGTTCCTATTTTGATTGACAGTCTTCCGACAGGCTTCCGACGGTCGCATCCATCGCGTCACGATTTTCCGAAAGAAGGCGCAGGCGCAGTATAGAGCCGCACCGACGTTCGGCTTCTTTCGGCTACTAGTGACGCGATGGATGCGACCGTCGGAAGCCTCTCGGAAGACTGTCAATCAAGAGGGAACGCCCGCTCCCGAAGACCCATACCCGGAAGCGACGGAGAAGATGCATCTCGAAAACGGTAAGTACGGCTCATATTTTAAAACAACTAGCCGATTCCCCTAGACAAAACGAGCATCCATCTAAGGGGAAACATTTTTTATGGGTGAACTCCCGCTTTAAGTCAGTATTCACCACTAGACATGTGCAATTTTTTTAGTTACGAATACGTTTTCCGTCAATTTTCGTTATTTTAGTTGATTCGTTAACATACGAATGAACGAATGGTTTAGCGCAATTAATAACGAATAACGATATTTTCAAAATAACGAATATGGAAAACAACGAAGATACGAAAGAAGAAAGAAACGAAAACATAGAAACAACGAAAATACCGAACCCAAAAAAAAAAAAATTATTACGAAAAACAAAATGAACGAAAATGCAAACTTACTAATATTCGAAGACCGAAAAGAAAACAACCGAAATGCAGAACAAAGAATAAAAAACGAAAATCAAAACTAACGAAAAATAAATTACGAATCTTCGGAAAACGGAAATGAAAACAACGAAAATACGAAATAATGTAAATTAGCTTTCGTTAGTACTGAAATATTTCTGGACATTGACCAATAGCCACTGAGCGCTGTCCCTTTCCTCTGAAGAGGTTTGTTCCTTCCCCCAATGAGCTTCTTTCTCATTACCTCCTGGCTGCTTGTGTATTTTTCTGTGTTAGACTGCAGTGCATCTAATTTCTAGATTTGTATTGGTAATATCTGACATATTTTAGTTTTCTTCTACGTCAGACTTCATTCTAGACAGGGTGTGTGTGCTAACTAAGACAGTCAAGTCAATCACAGTAAAGTACGAATTACAAAATTACGACGAGTAGTGTGTCGAATAAACGTAAAATGTATTCTAACAGAATTACGAATGCAATAAAATCTACAAAAGTAAGTTTTTACAATCAAAGGAAATTAGACATGAAAATACGAATGATCATAAAGCAACGAAAATATATTTCTTTACGAAAATACGAATGGGGCATGATGGAAAATATAATGTAAATACGAATAGCAAAACAAGGTAAGTTAAACCAACGTAAAAACGAAGGAACGAATAAAATCATTTTAAAAATACGAACGCGGCAGAATACAAAATATAATGAAAATACTAATCTCGATTCAACGAAAAATAAACTAACAGAAAAAAACGGAAACGGAAAAATACTAAAGAGTACGAATACGATAACTAACGTCTTACGAAATTACGACTCGTTACGAATCACGATAAACGAACAGAAATGAAACAGAATTTTTTGCTGTGCACATGTCTATTCACCACGCTTGTCAACGGCCTTTCCTATGAAACACCCTGCAGAAAAAGTTGTATGTTTAAATCTGAAGTTTATTCCACTTCTATTTTGCTTTCCTATGGGGCCCGCTGCTGCTGTGCGGTGGTTTTACATCTTTTCAAGGCCTGGGCATATGGGGCATGTCCAAGGAGCTCAAGTGGATAAATACTGAAGTGTGCACAGGTCTAAAGTCTTCCCTGTATTCTGTCTCAACCCTGTCAAGCACAGGACTTTGCTCAATCAGCTGGTTACCTGGCTTTGATAGTTGTGGATTCTGACAGCTCTGAACCCAGAAGTGATCAGAGAAGGACGCTCCGGGGGTTCACACTCTGCAGAAAACATCAGGGGATGGATGATCCTCAATCTCAATGTCCTCATCTTCTGCTCAGGACTGTGCTCGATCAGGAGGTGACCTGGTTTCAGGGCCGATCCTGGGCTGGTGCGTGGGGTGCAGGGCACCCAGGTGCCATAGAGATGGGGGCGCCAAAACTGCAGAGTGCTCCCCTCCCTCCTCCTCTCCTTGTCTGTGTCTAGAGGCAGAGAGCATGTAGCAGGTGCTGTAGATCCCTGTCCTGCTTGCTATTTCCCCCGGCAACTGACAGGAGCATATCAGAGGAGGAGAGACTGTGCCGCTGCCGCAGTTATCAACGGGAAGAGGGCGCTCTGTGTTTCCTGCCCATCCCCCCTCCCTCCTCCTGTCAGAGGAGGAGAGCGAAGCAGCCGGAGATCAGAGCGTCTGGGTTTCTGAGTGGAGAGAGAGCAGCCACTGGCTTTTCTTTCCCCCTCCCTCTCCTCCTCATGCTGATGTACTAGTGAGTGGCACTTGCCAGCACAGCCGCCCACTATGTTTCTTCTCCCTCCTACATAGAAGAGGATTGTGGGACATGTAGTCCTGAGGACTGCCGGCCTTCTGGAGGCACCAGTGGAGCGGCCTTGCTGTCAGAATCAGCATTGGATGTGAATACCAGAAGTGACGTCAGCAGAGGGGGGCCTACAACCAGCGTGACCCACAAACAGGAAGTGAGGCCATCAAAGAGGGACACATTTTGGGACTTCGGATTGGTTCCCTCTTCAAGGGTTCCTTCTTCTCCCACAATGAGTAGGATAGCCCGGGAGATAGTTTTGATCCTTTCAATGCCTGGACATATGGGACATCTCCACGGAGCTCAAGGGGTTAAATCGTAAAGTGTGCACAGGTTTAATGTTCCATATCTTCCCATCTTCTGCTCTAATTTATCGAACATGGGACTGTGCTTGATCAGTTGGGTACTTGGGCTTGAAGCTGTGATTTTGACAGCTCTCAACCTGGAAGTGTTCAGTGCTCAGTGGTTCAGGTTTCACACTGTGTGGAGGACATCAGGGAATATACAGGTATGTTCCTCAATCTTGATATGCTCCTGTTTGCCCTTCTTTCCTCCCACAATGAGCAGGATAGCCTGGCAACCACAGAGCCATGGGGCCGCTGCTGTAAGCTAGTTTTGATCATTTCAAGGCCTGGGTATATGGGACATGTCCAAGGAGCTCAGGTGGTTAAATAGTGAAGTGTGTACAGGCCTAATGTTGAATGTCTTTCCCGTCTTCTGCTCAGGCTTATCCTGCACAGGACTGTGCTTGATCAGATGGTTACCTGGCTTTGATAGTTGTGGATTTTGACAGCTCTGAACCCAGAAGTGATCAGAATAGAACGCTCCAGGGTTCACACTCTGCAGAAGACATCAGGGAATAGATGATCTTCAATCTCAATGTCCTCATCTTCTGCTCAGGACTGTGCTTGATCTGTTGGGTACCAGGCTTTAAGCTGGGATTTTGACAGCTTTGAACCTGGTAGTGCTCAGAGTTGAATGCTTTGGGGTTCACAACGGGTAGGAAAGCCCGGGAGATAGTTTTGATCCTTTCAAGGCCTGACCGTGTGGGACATCTCCACAGAGCTCAAGTAGTTAAATACTAAAGTGTGCCCAGGTCTAATGTTAAATATCTTCCCATCTTCTGCTCTAATTTAGCGCATACAGGACTGTGCTTGATCAGCTGGTTACTAGGCATTGAAGCTGTGATTTTGGCAGCTCTGAACCTGGAAGTGTTCAGAGCTCAGTGGTTAAGGGGTTCACACTGTGTGGAGGACATCAGGGATCAGATCTTCCTCGAACTTGATATGTTCCTGTTTGCCCTTCATTCCTCCCACAAGGAGCAGGATAGCCTGGGAACCACAGAGCCATGGGGCCACTGCTGCTGTGAGCTAGTTTCGATCCTTCCAAGGCCTGAGCGAACGGGACATGTCCAAGGAGCTCAGGTGGTTAAATAGTGAAGTGTGAACAGGCCTAATGTTAAATGTCTTCCCCGTCTTCTGCTTAGGCTTATCATGCACAGGATTGTGCTTGATCAGCTGGTTACCTGGCTTTGATAGTTGTGGATTTTGACAGCTCTGAAGGGTTCTCACTCTGCAGAAGACATCAGGGAATAGATGATCCTCAATCTCCTCATCTTCTGCTCAGGACTGTGCTTTATCAGGTGGGGACCTGGCTTTGAAGCTGGGATTTTGACAGCTGTGAACCTGGAAGTGCTCAGAGTTGAATGATTCGGGGTTCACACTCTGCAGAAGACATCAGGAAATGGATGGTCCTCAATCTTGATATGCTCTTGCTTGCCTTTCTGATGCTTTCCTCCCACAACGAGTAGGATAGCCCGGGAGATAGTTTTGATCCTTTCAAGGCCTGGCCGTGTGGGACATCTTCACGGAGCTCAAGTAGTTAAATACTAAAGTGTGCCCAGGTCTAATGTTAAATATCTTCCCATCTTCTGCTCTAATTTAGTGCACACAGGACTGTGCTTGATCAGCTGGTTACTTGGCCTTGAAGCTGTGATTTGATAGCTCTCAACCTGGAAGTGTTCAGAGCTTAGTGGTTCAAGGTTCACACTGTGTGGAGGAAATTGGGGAATGGATGTTCCTCAATCTTGATATGCTCCTGTTTGCCATTCTTTCCTCCCACAAGGAGCAGGATAGTGTGGGAACCACAGAGCCATGAGGCCAATCCTGCTGTGAGCTAGTTTTGATCCCTTCAAGGCCTGAGCATACGGGACATGTCCAAGGAGATTGAATGGTTAAACAGTGAAGTGTACACAGGCCTAATGTCGAATGTCTTCCCCGACTTCTGCTTAGGCTTATCCTGCACAGGACTGTGCTTGATCAGCTGGTTACCTGGCTTTGAAAACTGGATTTTGACAGCTCTGAACCCAGAAGTGCTTAGTATTGAATGCTTTAGGGTTCACACTCTGCAGAAGACATCAGGAAATGGATGATCCTCAGTCTCAATCTTCTCTAACTTGCCATCCTGACACTGTTCTCCCAGCAGGAGCAGAAGAAAACCAGCTTCCCAAAGGGCCACTGCAGCCATGAGCTTGTTTTGACCCTTTCAAGGCTTGGATGTACGGGACACATCCAAGAAGCCCAGGTGGTTAAATATTGACGTGTGTGCATTTTATAGTGCAAGTTATAGGAACACTGGGCTTAAAAACAGTATCATTAGGATGTTCAATGCTCACAATGTTTTGTTTTTATTTTAACAAGAAGCTCACAATGTTTTTTACATCAGTATTCGATCCGTGATCTGTTCTTGTAACATTTTTTTTTTTTTTTAATTGTAGGACTAATGCACACGACCGTTTTTTTCGGGTTGTAAAAAATGACGCTTTTTTTAATGTCATTAACAACGATTGTGTGTGGGCTTTAGAGCATTTTTCGGATTCTAAAAAACGGGCAAATTTTTTTTCCAACATGCTCTATTTTTTCACTACGTTTTTAACGTTGTCGTTTTTAAGGTTGTAAAAAATGGTCGTGTGTGGGCTTTAACGGCATGAAAAATCCACGCATGCTCAGAATCAAGCTATGAGACGGGAGCGCTCATTCTGGTAAAACTACCGTTCGAAATGGAGTAAGCACATTCATCACGCTGTAACAGACAGAAAAGCGTGAATCGTCTTTTACTAACACAAAATCAGCTAAAGCGGCCCAAAGGGTGGCGCCATCCGCATGGAACTTCCCCTTTATAGTGCCCTTGTACGTGTTGTACGTCACTGCGCTTTGCTAGAGGACTTCACGATCGTTTTAATGATCGGGATGAAAAAAACGTTGTTTTTTCTAGACCCTTAAAAACGTCATTTTTTAGAACCCGAAAAATGGTTGTGTCAGGAGCGGACTTTATAGGTGCCAGAAAAGGAATACAAATATAATAGAAAAAATATATACATTTTAATTTATATTATACAATTATAAAATTAGACAATTTAACCACTTGCTTACTGGGCACTTAAACCCCCTTCGTTCCCGGACCAATTTTCATCTTTCAGCACTCTCACACTTTGAATGTTAATTACTCAGTCATACAACATTGTATCCAAATGAATTTTTTGTCCTTTTTTTCATACAAACAGAGCTTTCTTTTGGTGGTATTTGATCACCTCTGGACTTTTTATTTTTTGCGCTATAAATGAAAAAAGACGGAAAATTTAGAAAAAAAATGAATTTTTCTTAGTTTATTCGATAAAATTGAGCAAAATATAAATTTTTCTTCATAAATTTTGGCCACAATTTATACTGCTACATATCTTTGGTAAAAATAACCCAAATTAGTGGATATTATTTGCTCTTTGTGAAAGTTAGAGAGTCTACAAGCTATGGTGCAAATCATAAAAAAATTATCACACCTGTTGTACCGGTGCCTATCTCATTTCTTGGGGCCCTGAACACGCCAGGAAAGTACAAATACCCCCCAAATGACCCCTTTTTAGAAAGTAGACATTCCAAGGTATTTAGTAAGATGCATGATGAGGTTTTTGATGTTGTCATTTTTTCCCACAATTCTTTGCAAAATTAATATTTTTTTTATTTTTTTTTCCCCCCTCACAAAATTGTCATTGTAATAGGTTATTTCTCTCACATGGCATGTGTATACCACAAATGAAACCCCAAAATACATTCTGCTACTCCTCCTGAGTATGGCGATACCACATATGTGGGACTTTTTCACAGCCTGGCCACATACAGAGGCCCAATATGCAGGGAGCACCATCAGGTGTTCTAGGAGCATAAATTACACATCTAACTTGTTGACTACCTATTACACTTTTGAAGGCCCTGGAGCACCTGGACAATGGAAATGCCCACAAAATGACCCCATTTTGGAAAGCTAACACCCCAATGTATAATCTATGAGGCATAATGAGTCTTTTGAACGATTCATTTTTTTCCAAACGTTTTTGGAAAATGTGGAAAAAATATGAAAACGCAATTTTTTTACGCAAAGTTGTCCATTTATAAGATATTGCCAACACATAGCCTGTACATAGCAAAAATGACACCCCAAAATACATTCTGCTACTCCTCCTGAGTATGGAGATACCACATGTGTGGGACTTTTTCACAGCCTGGCCACATACAGAGCCCCAATATGCAGGGAGCACCAATAGGTGTTCTAGGGACACATAGCATACACATGCAAAGAATTACACCCCAAAATACATTATGCTAAGCAAAGGGTAAACAAAAAATGTACCTGTGGTTTTAGTAGCGCAGTTGTCCACAGGACGATAGCACTGGTCCAGGCAGCAGGCAGGGACTTGGTCAGCAAAAGCAAACGCGATTGTCCAGGCAACAGGCAGGGATATTGTCCATAGTCAGTACAGGCATGATGACATAGGTCCTACAGGCAGCAGGCAGAAGTAGGGCCTCGTTCAGGACAGAATGGGGACAGGGGTAGAGGCTTCTCCCACCCAAATCGCTTTGAAGCCTCCGGGCAACCAGACCCTAATCTAGAATGAGAAAACAAAAACAATAGTTTTCTTCATCCAGAAAAACAATTCTGGAGCCCCTCACATGTGAGACCCCTGTGCTATGAATCCCACTAGTCCACTGGCAGGGTAAAAGATCAGTCCAAGAGGCAGGCAAAAAGAATGGTCAAACGGTCCAGGGTCAGTTCCAGATCAGGCAGAGGTATAAACAGAATCGGTAGGCATAAGCGTGGTCAAATAACAGTCCAGGGTCAGTTCCATATCAGGCAGAGGTATAAACAACAGAATCGGTAGGCATAAGCGTGGTCAAATAACAGTCCAGGGTCAGTTCCATATCAGGCAGAGGTATAAACAGAATCGGTAGGCAGAAGCGTGGTCAAATAACAAGCCAGGGTCAAATACAGAGCAAGCAGAGGCATAAGGGGTGTAAAGGTAAATGGCAGGAAGTGACTAATAATTTAGTAAGGAATGATAACGGCGGAAACAGCCAACTACGCAGAGGCCTGTTTTGGAAGGGCATTCGGCACAATAAAAACGGGTGTCTCTTCTCACTCCATCTTTGGAGCACACCCGGCATTTTTTGGGG
Organism: Rana temporaria; assembly: GCF_905171775.1. Taxonomy (NCBI): domain Eukaryota; kingdom Metazoa; phylum Chordata; class Amphibia; order Anura; family Ranidae; genus Rana; species Rana temporaria. The sequence continues at coordinate 12,907,906 of NC_053493.1, forward strand.
ATTTTCGGCCTGTTGGTCCGAGAGGGACTCTATCTGGAAAGTGGCGCTCATAGAGTCGGCTTACCACATCGGATCGAATGTTTGCTGGTGGGTTGCTGGGGTATAAAAGGGCAGTGGTGATTTCCTCCTGGAAGTAAAGGTAGGATTTGGGTCTTGGAGTGGATTTTCGATAAATTACATAGGTGTTGTACATGGCCAAATTAAACAAATAAATGGAAACTTTTTTATACCACTGGTATGATCGTCTTGTGGAAAGGTAGGGTTCGAGCATTTGATCATTGAAATCAACACCCCCCATGAACTTATTGTATTCGTGGATACATTTTGGTTTCTGGATTTGCCCATTCCTCCTTCTGATGGTAACGAATGGGTTGTTGTGGATGGTAGAAAGTACGTACGCATCCCTTTTGTCCCTCCATTTCACGGCCAGAACTTCCTCATTGCGTAAACTCGCCGTCTCCCCTTTTCTTAGTTTCTTGGTGACGAGGCTTTGGGGAAAGCCCTTCCGGTTCGTCCGTACTATGCCACATGCTGGTACTGTGCCACATGCTGGTTTCGGAACAGGGGCAAACTTGTATAGAAATTGTCCACATACAAGTGGTAGCCTTTCTCCATGAGTGGGTTTAGGAGTTGCCAAACAATTTTCCCGCTGGTTCCTATGTAGTCTGGGCAATTAGGGGGGTGTAGCTGGTTGTCCTTTCCTTCGTATACATTGAAGGCATATGTATACCCTGTGGCTCGGTCGCACAATTTATAGAGCTTCACTCCATAGCGGGCCCTTTTGGAGGGAATAAATTGTTTTATGCCCAGCCTGCCAGAAAATGTTATAAGGGACTTATCCACGCATATGTTTCGGTCCGGGGTAAACAACTGGGGGAAAATTTCAGAAAAATAATCAAGTAGTGGCCGAATTTTATAAAGTTTATCAAAATTTGGGTCATTTTGGGGAGGGCACTGGGTATTGTCATTGTAGTGTAGGAATCTCATGATACTTTTATATCTGGACCTGGGCATTTTTGAGGAAAAGATGGGCATGTGGTAGATGGGGCGTTTTTACCAATATGATCGTACTTGGTTTTTATGGTTTAGTCCCATACAGAATACAAGGCCCAAAAAAAATTTAAACTCTTCCACTGTTACGGGTCTCCACTGGAAGGGACGGGCATAATAGGACGTGGGGTTACTGGATATAAATTGTTGTGCATAAAGGTTGCACTGGGAGACAATTGAGGCAAGCATGTCCTCAGTAAAAATTAAATTGAAAAAATCAATCGGGGCAAAATTTTCTGTGTCCACCTGGACTCCTGGCTGGGCAGTGAAAGGGGGAATGTTGGCTTCTCCTGAAGGCTGGCATGGGACCTACTGGTACGTGACCTTGCTTGCCGAGGTGTTGCGGTTCTGGTGGATGGCACAGCGGTTCTGGTGGATGGCACAGCAGTGCTGGTGGATGGCACCGCGGTGCTGGTGGATGGCACTGCCTCCTTAGCAATACGCCTTCGTCTGGCGGGCCCTCCTCCTCTTCCTCCTCTTCCTCCTCTTCCTTTTCCTCCTCTTCCTCTTCCTCCTCTTCCTCCTCTTCCTCTTCCTCCTCCTCTTCCTCTTCACTGCTAACTACCGGCTCATAGTCAACATCAGATTCGGCGTCTGACCTTGCGGAGGAATCCGAATCGCAGAGCTCCCCGATGCTCCCGTCGGCCGCAAGAATTTCGTACGCCTCCTCGGCTGAAAAATATCTTTTAGCCATCGTTGGCAATGACAAAAGATGGCACATGGCACTGATGACACTGACAGGTGGCACTGACGGCAAATGGGACTGGCAGATGGCACGGGCAGATGGCACTGATGGCAGGTAGCACTGATGGCAGGTAGCACTAATGGCAGGTAGCACTGATGGCAGGTAGCACTGATGGCAGGTGGTACGGGCAGATGGCACTGATGGCACTGATGGCAGATGGCACTGATGGCAGATGGCACGGGCAGATGGCCTGGGCAGATGGCACTGGCAGGTGGCACTGATGGCAGATTGCACTGGCAGGTGGCACTGATGGCAGATTGCACTGATGGCAGATGGCACGAGCAGGCGGCACTGGCAGATGGCAGGTGGCACTGATGGCAGGGGCAGGTGGCACTGATGGCAGGGGCAGGTGGCACTGATGGCAGGGGCAGGTGGCTCTGATGGCAGGTGCAGGTGGCACTGATGAGAATGCACTGGCAGGTGGCACTGGCTGATGGCACTGGAAGGTGGCACTGGAAGGTGGCACTGGCAGGGACTGTGGGCAGTGTTTATGTGTTTTTGTCACTCACTACTTTCTCACTGTAGAACGATCTCTCTCTTCTCACACGCTGTCTGTGTGTGAGGAGAAAAAGCCGGCGATGAGAGATGATCTCATTTGTTTACATTTGAGATCATCTCTCATTGGACGGCGAGATCGAGTGCTGAATGGCACGATCTGTGATTGGCTGTGTCCAAGGGACACGGCCAACACAGTTTTCCCCTGAAGCGCGCTCGCGGGGACGCACAGGGAGCAGAGAAACGGCAGGCCGTTTAAAGACGGCCACTTGGCACTTCAGGTCCGCGCTGCAGACGTATTTTGACTATAGCGCGGATCTGAAGTGGTTAACATTTAAAAACAAAATATTGAACTCGCAGTAGAAGAGCCTCACATGGTATGTGAGAATCCCTTTTAGTGCTTGGACAAAGCTGCTCAACGTTTCGCTTTCGCTTCCTCAGGACCCATTTGTCAGCATCAAGCAGAGGGATTCTGTTTAGGAAAGGGGAAATAATCAAATTTCACATAGGGATAATGGGCACAGATATACAGCTCAAGGATAAGTTGAGTTGTATATCTGTGCCCATTATCCGTATGTAAAATTTGATTATTTCCCCTTTCTTACACAGAATCCCTCTGCTTGATGCTGACAAATGGGTCCTGAGGAAGCGAAACGTTGAGCAGCTTTGTCCAAGCACTAACAGGGATTTGCACATACCATGTGAGGCTCTTCTACTGCGAGTTCAATATTTTGTTTTTAAATGTTACATTGTCTGATTTTATAATTGTATACACTAAAATGTATATATTTTTCTATTATATTCGCATTCCTTTTCTGGCACCTGTAAAGTCTGCTCCTAAGTCCTACCATTTTTGTTAATAGTCTATATGGATGTGGTACCCCCATGACCCCTTTTTCTTTTATATTAACCACTTGCTTACTGGGCACATATACCCCCTTCCTGCCCAGGCGAAATTTCAGCTTTCAGCACTGCGTCGCTTTAAATTAAAATTGCCCGGTCGTGCGACGTGCCTCCCAAACAAAATTTACGTCCTTTTTTTCCCACAAATAGAGCTTTCTTTTGGTGGTTTTTGATCACCTCTGAGGTTTTTATTGTTTGCGCTATAAACAAAAACAGAGCGACAATTTTGAAAAAAAACCCCCAGAGGGGCAGATCCACAAAGAAAGTACGCCGGCGTACTTTCAAATTTCCCGCGTCGTATCGTTGTTTTGAATCCTCAAAACAAGATACGACGGCATCTGGGTTAGATCCGACAGGCGTACGTCTTCATACGCCTTCGGATCTTAGATGCAATTCTTCGGCGTCCGCTGGGTGGCTTTCCCGTCGTAATCCGCCTCGAGTATGCAAATTAGCTATTTCCGACGATCCACGAACGTACGAGCGGCCGGCGCATTCTTTTAAGTCGTTTCCGTTCGGCTTTTTTCATCGTATAGTTAAAGCTGCTATCTGGTGGCGTACGCAATGTTAAGTATGGCCGTCGTTCCCGCGTCGAATTTGAAAAACGTTATTTTGTTTGCGTAAGTCGTCCGTGAATGGGGCTGGACGCCATTTACGTTCACGTCAAAACCAATGACGTCCTTGCGACGTCATTTGGAGCAATGCACCCTGGGAGTTTTGACGGACGGGGCATGCGCAGTTCGTTCGGCGCGGGGACGCGCTTCATTTAAATGAAACACGCCCCCTACACGCCGCATTTGAATTCCGCGCCCTTACGTCGTGAGAGATACACTACGCCGCCGTAACTTACGGCGCAAATTCTTTCTGGATTCAAAGATTTGCCAAGTAAGTTACAGCGGCGTAGCGTATCTGCGCGGGTGCAGATCTTTGTGAATCTGCCCCAATATTTTTTACTTTTTTCTATAATAAATATCCTATTTTAAAAAAAAAAAAAATTCTCAGTTTAGGCCGATACTTATTCTACATATTTTTGGTAAAAAAAAAATCACAATAAGCGTATAGTGATTGGTTTGCGCAAAAGATATAGTGGCCACAAAATAGGGGATAGAATTCTGACATTTTTTTTATTATTTTTTTTTTTTACTAATAATACGGCGATCTGCGAATTTTGTCAGGACTGCGATATTACGGCGGACACTTTTGACACAATTTTGGGACCACTCCCATAAATACAGCGATCAGTGCTATAAAAATGCATTGATTACTGTATAAATGTGACTGGCAGGGAAGGGGTTAACACTAGGGGGTGAGGCAGGGGTTAAATGTGTATCCTGGGAGTGATTCTTACTGTGGGGGGAGGGGACTGACTGGGGGAGGTGGCCGATGCTGTGTACCTATGTACAAGGGACACAGCATCTGTCTCCTCTCCCTGACAGGACGTGGAGCTCTGTGTTTACACGTCCCTGCTCTGTCATTGCCGATCGCGGGCACCTGGCGGACATCGCAGCCGCCAGGCACGCGTATCGGCACCTCGGGGACGCGCCGGGTGCGCCGGAGGACGCAAGGCCGTAAAAAGACAGCCTCCCGGATTTATAGAGCCACCTGGAGGCCGTCTTTTTACTATGGCCCGGGTCTAAAGTAGTTAATTTGTTTTAGTAAATCAGTCCCACCGCGTCCTGCTTTCCCCATGGGCGCAGCAAAGGGATGGGAGACATTGTAAATCGCAGACACCGTCTCTCACGTTAATGCGTACAGTAAATGTGCTCAATTGTTCTAAAAAAATAAATAAATAATGAAGCATTTTCCGAGTATGATAAAAGTCATTATATTTCACCCAGATTAATAAGGCAGGAACCGGCCCCCGAGGCGTCCTCGTCAAGTGGATGAAGATGTTTGATCCGTGACAGAATCGCGCACCTATCCCTGAGCCGCCGTGTCTGATTAATAGCTTTTTTTTTCCAAAATCTGACACGTCGGAGTGATGTGTCGAAGCCACGGGGGAAATAATTGGCCGACGGGGGGGAACCCGTCGCCCGAGATCTGAGTTCATGAAGTTTTCTGAAGTGAGTCAAAAGTTCAGTTCTCTGGGTGACCCGGGTCACTGTTCTGCATTTTAGAACATTTCTTAAGATTTGTAGCCTCACGGATGGAACAGACAGCTAGAACTTTCTGAAAACGTTACACTTGTGCGGGAAAATTGGGAAATAAATTGGGGGATTTTGTAAAAGAGAATATAGAGTTCAGATAGCTCATCGCTAGTGTTGCTCACGAATATTCGTATTGCGAATATTCGGCTCGAATATGGCATATTCGAGTATTCGCGATATATTTCGAATTTCGCGGTGAATATTCGCTATTCCGAATATTCGCATTTTTTCAATTTGATTTTTAAAACAGATCACATCCTATCGACGTCTAAAAGCATTGCTGGTATGATTAGAGACCCTGGGCCGAGTAGCTAAGCTGAGGCGATCCTTTTATGTTGCTGAATATAAAAAAAAAAAAATTCCGAAATTTCGCTAATGCGAATGCGAAAATGATTGCGAATTTTCGATAACTGTGGTAGGAGAACTCTGATTGTCTCTGATGCAAAAGGGGGGGGGGGCTTTGTGTATGTTTCTGTTATGAATATTTGTATGTTTGATATTATTTTTTTTTGTAAGAAGGAAAAAATTGCGCATACCTTAAAAAAAGGGGAGAATACAGCAGCAACTCAAAAATGTTATACAACATAAATTAATACAAGACAGAAAATGGAGTCGCTCTACAAGAATAAAAAATATGTCTAGTGACAAGACATGTGGGCAAATTATAAAATAAGCAAGCGCAAATAACTTGTGAAATACACAGTGAAACAAATATATAAAGAAATATAGTCCCAATAATAGAAAAATAATCTTTCATAAAAATGTCTTTGATATGTGAAGTGAAAAAAAGTCCAAAGCATGCAGCATGAACGTGTTCAATCTTCAAGGTGTTTGATTGACTGTACCTGATTGCCCAAGATCCGACGGCGTAGGAGACTTACGTCGGTCGGATGGAGGTAGGGTTGCCACCTCATCCCTTTAAAACAGAACACATATGAATTACACAGGTTCTGAGGCTAATTTAATTTAGATAAGGCTCCACTTGAGTTCAATAACCTCCTTAATCAGCCACAGAACCTGTGTAATTCATATGTGTTCTGTTTTAAAGGGATGAGGTGGCAACCCTAGATGGAGGCCAAATTCAGGCGTATCTAGTTAAGAGAATAGGGCGCATAGATACGACGGCGCATTTGTTCACTTACGCTGCGTATCTGTATCTGAATTTCAAAAGCCAATATAAAGTAATAGTAGTGGTAAAAAAACAAAAACATTTGTGGGTTTAACCAATCTTGTTTTTTTGTACAATTCTCCTTTAAGGGGGCGTGGCAATGGGTGTGCCCTATGCCTGCATGCTTTTGCTAACAGGTGTCCTTCATTCCCATCTCAAAAAGTTGGGAGGTATGCCTGTAATGCTGCACAGTGCTCTGAATAGTGGTCTGAGGAGGCCTGTAATGCTGCACAGTGCTCTGGACAGTGGTCTGAGGAGGCCTGTAATGCTGCACAGTGCTCTGAATAGTGGTCTGAGGAGGCCTGTAATGCTGCACAGTGCTCTGAATAGTGGTCTGAGGAGGCCTGTAATGCTGCACAGTGCTCTGGACAGTGGTCTGAGGAGGCCTGTAATGCTGCACAGTGCTCTGGACAGTGGTCTGAGGAGGCCTGTAATGCTGCACAGTGCTCTGGACAGTGGTCTGAGGAGGCCTGTAATGCTGCACAGTGCTCTGGACATTGGTCTGAGGAGGCCTGTAATGCTGCACAGTGCTCTGGACGGTGATCTGAGGAGGCCTGTAATGCTGCACAGTGCTCTGGACGGTGATCTGAGGAGGCCTGTAATGCTGCACAGTGCTCTATACAGTGGTCTGAGGAGGCCTGTAATGCTGCACAGTGCTCTGGACAGTGGTCTGAGGAGGCCTGTAATGCTGCAAAGTGCTCTGGAAGTTAGTCTGAGGAGACCTGTAATGCTGCACAGTGCTCTGGACGGTGATCTGAGGAGGCCTGTAATGTTTCACAGTGCTCTGGACAGTGGTCTGAGGAGACCTGTAATGCTGCACAGTGCTCTGGACATTGGTCTGAGGAGACCTGTAATGCTGCACAATGCTCTGGACGTTGGTCTGAGGAGGCCTGTAATGCTGCAAAGTGCTCTGGAAGTTGGTCTGAGGAGACCTGTAATGCTGCACAGTGCTCTGGACGGTGATCTGAGGAGGCCTGTAATGTTTCACAGTGCTCTGGACAGTGGTCTGAGGAGACCTGTAATGCTGCACAGTGCTCTGGACATTGGTCTGAGGAGGCCTGTAATGCTGCACAGTGCTCTGGACGTTGGTCTGAGGAGGCCTGTAATGCTGCACAGTGCTCTGGACGTTGGTCTGAGGAGGCCTGTAATGCTGCACAGTGCTCTGGACGGTGGTTGGAGGAGGTCTGTAACATAGCTCCCAACTGTACCTGATTTCGAGGGACTGTCCCTGATTTGGAGAAATGTCCCTCTGTCCCTCATTCCTCCTCATTTGTCCCTCATTTTGGTCTCATCTATATAGATGTATATAAAATGCACTTTGTATCTATCATAAACTGTCTCCCAGCGCTAAACCTTTCATCCAAATTCTAAATTGCTGCATTTGTAAATTCCAAAAGCCAATATAAAGGAATAGTAGTGGTAAGAAAAAAAAACACTTGTGGGTTTAACCAATCTTGTTTTTTTGTACAATTCTCCTTTAAGGGGGCGTGGCATGGGGTGTGTCCTCTACCTGCATGCTTTTGCTAATAGGTGTCCCTCATTACCATCTCAAAAAGTTGGGAGATATGCCGGTAATGCTGCACAGTACTCTGAATATTGGTCTGAGGAGGCCTGTAATGCTGCACAGTGCTCTGGACAGTGGTCTGAGGAGGCCTGTAATGCTGCACAGTGCTCTGGACAGTGGTCTAAGGAGGCCTGTAATGCTGCACAGTGCTCTGGACAGTGGTCTGAGGAGGCCTGTAATTCTGCAGAGTGGTCTGAGGAGGCCTGTAATGCTGCACAGTGCTCTGGACAGTGGTCTGAGGAGGCCTGTAATGCTGCACAGTGCTCTGGACAGTGGTCTGAGGAGGCCTGTAATGCTGCACAGTGCTCTGGACGGTGATCTGAGGAGGCCTGTAATGCTGCACAGTGCTCTGGACGGTGATCTGAGGAGGCCTGTAATGCTGCACAGTGCTCTATACAGTGGTCTGAGGAGGCCTGTAATGCTGCACAGTGCTCTGGACAGTGGTCTGAGGAGGCCTGTAATGCTGCAAAGTGCTCTGGAAGTTAGTCTGAGGAGACCTGTAATGCTGCACAGTGCTCTGGACGGTGATCTGAGGAGGCCTGTAATGTTTCACAGTGCTCTGGACAGTGGTCTGAGGAGACCTGTAATGCTGCACAGTGCTCTGGACATTGGTCTGAGGAGACCTGTAATGCTGCACAATGCTCTGGACGTTGGTCTGAGGAGGCCTGTAATGCTGCAAAGTGCTCTGGAAGTTGGTCTGAGGAGACCTGTAATGCTGCACAGTGCTCTGGACGGTGATCTGAGGAGGCCTGTAATGTTTCACAGTGCTCTGGACAGTGGTCTGAGGAGACCTGTAATGCTGCACAGTGCTCTGGACATTGGTCTGAGGAGGCCTGTAATGCTGCACAGTGCTCTGGACGTTGGTCTGAGGAGGCCTGTAATGCTGCACAGTGCTCTGGACGTTGGTCTGAGGAGGCCTGTAATGCTGCACAGTGCTCTGGACGGTGGTTGGAGGAGGTCTGTAACATAGCTCCCAACTGTACCTGATTTCGAGGGACTGTCCCTGATTTGGAGAAATGTCCCTCTGTCCCTCATTCCTCCTCATTTGTCCCTCATTTTGGTCTCATCTATATAGATGTATATAAAATGCACTTTGTATCTATCATAAACTGTCTCCCAGCGCTAAACCTTTCATCCAAATTCTAAATTGCTGCATTTGTAAATTCCAAAAGCCAATATAAAGGAATAGTAGTGGTAAGAAAAAAAAACACTTGTGGGTTTAACCAATCTTGTTTTTTTGTACAATTCTCCTTTAAGGGGGCGTGGCATGGGGTGTGTCCTCTACCTGCATGCTTTTGCTAATAGGTGTCCCTCATTACCATCTCAAAAAGTTGGGAGGTATGCCGGTAATGCTGCACAGTGCTCTGAATATTGGTCTGAGGAGGCCTGTAATGCTGCACAGTGCTCTGGACAGTGGTCTGAGGAGGCCTGTAATGCTGCACAGTGCTCTGGACAGTGGTCTAAGGAGGCCTGTAATGCTGCACAGTGCTCTGGACAGTGGTCTGAGGAGGCCTGTAATTCTGCAGAGTGGTCTGAGGAGGCCTGTAATGCTGCACAGTGCTCTGGACAGTGGTCTGAGGAGGCCTGTAATGCTGCACAGTGCTCTGGACAGTGGTCTGAGGAGGCCTGTAATGCTGCACAGTGCTCTGGACGGTGATCTGAGGAGGCCTGTAATGCTGCACAGTGCTCTGGACGGTGATCTGAGGAGGCCTGTAATGCTGCACAGTGCTCTATACAGTGGTCTGAGGAGGCCTGTAATGCTGCACAGTGCTCTGGACAGTGGTCTGAGGAGGCCTGTAATGCTGCAAAGTGCTCTGGAAGTTAGTCTGAGGAGACCTGTAATGCTGCACAGTGCTCTGGACGGTGATCTGAGGAGGCCTGTAATGTTTCACAGTGCTCTGGACAGTGGTCTGAGGAGACCTGTAATGCTGCACAGTGCTCTGGACATTGGTCTGAGGAGACCTGTAATGCTGCACAATGCTCTGGACGTTGGTCTGAGGAGGCCTGTAATGCTGCAAAGTGCTCTGGAAGTTGGTCTGAGGAGACCTGTAATGCTGCACAGTGCTCTGGACGGTGATCTGAGGAGGCCTGTAATGTTTCACAGTGCTCTGGACAGTGGTCTGAGGAGACCTGTAATGCTGCACAGTGCTCTGGACATTGGTCTGAGGAGGCCTGTAATGCTGCACAGTGCTCTGGACGTTGGTCTGAGGAGGCCTGTAATGCTGCACAGTGCTCTGGACGTTGGTCTGAGGAGGCCTGTAATGCTGCACAGTGCTCTGGACAGTGGTCTGAGGAGGCCTGTAATGCTGCACAGTGCTCTGGACGGTGATCTGAGGAGGCCTGTAATGCTGCACAGTGCTCTGGACGGTGATCTGAGGAGGCCTGTAATGCTGCACAGTGCTCTATACAGTGGTCTGAGGAGGCCTGTAATGCTGCACAGTGCTCTGGACAGTGGTCTGAGGAGGCCTGTAATGCTGCAAAGTGCTCTGGAAGTTAGTCTGAGGAGACCTGTAATGCTGCACAGTGCTCTGGACGGTGATCTGAGGAGGCCTGTAATGTTTCACAGTGCTCTGGACAGTGGTCTGAGGAGACCTGTAATGCTGCACAGTGCTCTGGACATTGGTCTGAGGAGACCTGTAATGCTGCACAATGCTCTGGACGTTGGTCTGAGGAGGCCTGTAATGCTGCAAAGTGCTCTGGAAGTTGGTCTGAGGAGACCTGTAATGCTGCACAGTGCTCTGGACGGTGATCTGAGGAGGCCTGTAATGTTTCACAGTGCTCTGGACAGTGGTCTGAGGAGACCTGTAATGCTGCACAGTGCTCTGGACATTGGTCTGAGGAGGCCTGTAATGCTGCACAGTGCTCTGGACGTTGGTCTGAGGAGGCCTGTAATGCTGCACAGTGCTCTGGACGTTGGTCTGAGGAGGCCTGTAATGCTGCACAGTGCTCTGGACGGTGGTTGGAGGAGGTCTGTAACATAGCTCCCAACTGTACCTGATTTCGAGGGACTGTCCCTGATTTGGAGAAATGTCCCTCTGTCCCTCATTCCTCCTCATTTGTCCCTCATTTTGGTCTCATCTATATAGATGTATATAAAATGCACTTTGTATCTATCATAAACTGTCTCCCAGCGCTAAACCTTTCATCCAAATTCTAAATTGCTGCATTTGTAAATTCCAAAAGCCAATATAAAGGAATAGTAGTGGTAAGAAAAAAAAACACTTGTGGGTTTAACCAATCTTGTTTTTTTGTACAATTCTCCTTTAAGGGGGCGTGGCATGGGGTGTGTCCTCTACCTGCATGCTTTTGCTAATAGGTGTCCCTCATTACCATCTCAAAAAGTTGGGAGGTATGCCGGTAATGCTGCACAGTGCTCTGAATATTGGTCTGAGGAGGCCTGTAATGCTGCACAGTGCTCTGGACAGTGGTCTGAGGAGGCCTGTAATGCTGCACAGTGCTCTGGACAGTGGTCTAAGGAGGCCTGTAATGCTGCACAGTGCTCTGGACAGTGGTCTGAGGAGGCCTGTAATTCTGCAGAGTGGTCTGAGGAGGCCTGTAATGCTGCACAGTGCTCTGGACAGTGGTCTGAGGAGGCCTGTAATGCTGCACAGTGCTCTGGACAGTGGTCTGAGGAGGCCTGTAATGCTGCACAGTGCTTTGGACAGTGGTCTGAGGAGGCCTGTAATGCTGCACAGTGCTCTGGACAGTGGTCTAAGGAGGCCTGTAATGCTGCACAGTGCTCTGGACTGTAGTTTGAGGAGGCCTGTAATGCTGCACAGTGCTCTGGACAGTGGTCTGAGGAGGCCTGTAATGCTGCACAGTGCTCTGAATAGTGCTCTGAGGAGGCCTGTAATGCTGCACAGTGCTCTGGACGGTGGTTTGAGGAGGCCTGTCATGCTGCACAGTGCTCTGGACAGTGGTCTGAGGAGGCCTGTAATGCTGCACAGTGCTCTGAATATTGGTCTGAGGAGGCCTGTAATGCTGCACAGTGCTCTGAATAGTGGTCTGAGGAGGCCTGTAATGCTGCACAGTGCTCTGGACAGTGGTTTGAGGAGGCCTGTAATGCTGCACAGTGCTCTGGACGGTGAAAGTAAGAGCTGGGACAAGTGCTGCTCTGGCAGAGTACAGCATGTTCAAGGGCAGGAGGGGGGGAGTGCTTGGTGAGCTGCAGCATGATCCCCATTCTCCTACCTGGTCGGGGAAGTTCTGGAGCCGACAATAGTGTGCACTTTAGTGCACTGAAAAGGAAGATTTTGCTGCAGTGGATGGAAGAAGAGCCAGAAAGGTAACCATGTGGAACATGGTGGAGCTTTTGGAGGGTGGTGGGGCTAAAGATTATGGGAGAGAGGGGTTGTGTGTGTGGGGGGTGGGGTGCAGAGGTTATTACTGAAAAGATGTGTAGTAATGAAATGTGGATGGATCGACTCTGTACTTAGCACTGTCTTGAAAACTGTACCCTGTGCATAGCTCACCCCAGAACCCTGCACTCTGTACATAGCTCATCCCAGAACCCTGAACTCTGTACATAGCTCATCCCAGAACCCTGAACTCTGTACATAGCTCATCCCAGAACCCTGAACCCTGAACTCTGTACATAGCTCATCCCAGAACCCTGCACTCTGTACATAGCTCATCCCAGAACCCTGCACTCTGTACATAGCTCATCCCAGAACCCTGAACTCTGTACATAGCTCATCCCAGAACCCTGAACTCTGTACACAGCTCATCCCAGAACCCTGAACTCTGTACATAGCTCATCCCAGAACCCTGAACCCTGAACTCTGTACATAGCTCATCCCAGAATCCTGAACTCTGTGCATAGCTCATCCCAGAACCCTGCACTCTGTACATAGCTCATCCCAGAACCCTGCACTCTGTGCATAGCTCATCCCAGAACCCTGAACTCTGTACATAGCTCATCCCAGAACCCTGCACTCTGTACATAGCTCATCCCAGGACCCTGCACTCTGTGCATAGCTCATCCCAGGACCCTGAACTCTGTACATAGCTCATCCCAGAACCATGCACTCTGTACATAGCTCATCCCAGAACCCTGCACTCTGTACATAGCTCATTCCAGAACCCTGCACTCTGTACATAGCTCATCCCAGAACCCTGCACTCTGTGCATAGCTCATTCCAGAACCCTGCACTCTGTACATAGCTCATCCCAGAACCATGCACTCTGTACATAGCTCATCCCAGAACCCTGCACTCTGTACATAGCTCATCCCAGAACCCTGCACTCTGTACATAGCTCATCCCAGAACCCTGCACTCTGTGCATAGCTCATTCCAGAACCCTGCACTCTGTACATAGCTCATCCCAGAACCCTGAACTCTGTACATAGCTCATCCCAGAACCCTGCACTCTGTACATAGCTCATCCCAGAACCCTGAACTCTGTACATAGCTCATCCCAGAACCCTGCACCCTAATGGGTGGCTAGATGGTCTACTCTAGGCCATAAAAAGACCCTGAAATGGACCTGTAGCACGGTGGCCAAGAACATACAGCGATATAACAGGACGGGTTCCACTCAGAACAGGCCTCGCCGTGGGCCACCAAAGAAGTTGAGGTCACATGCTCAGCATCATATCCAGAGGTTGTCTTTGGGAAATAGACGTATGAGTGCTTCCAGCATTGCTGCAGAGGTTGAAGGGATGGGGGGGTCAGCCTGTCAGTGCTCAGACCATATGCCGCACACTGCATCAAATTGGTCTGCATGGCTATTGTCCCAGAAGGAAGCCTCTTCTAAAGATGATGCACAAGAAAGTCTGCAAACAGTTTGCTGAAGACAAGCAGACTAAGGACATGGATTACTGGAATCATGTCCTGTGGTCTGATGAGACCAAGATAAAGGTATTTGGTGTCAGATGGTGTCAGGCGTGTGTGGCGGCAACCAGGTGAGGAGGAAAAAGACAAGTGTATCTCGTCTACAGTCAGGCATGGTGGGGGGAGTGTCATGGTCTGGGGGCTGCATGAGTGCTGCCGGCACTGGGGAGCTACAGATCACTGAGGGAACCATGAATGCCAACATGTACTGTGACATACTGAAGCAGAGCATGATCCCCTCCCTTCAGAGACTGGGCTGCAGGGCGGTATTCCAACATGATAACGACCCCAAACACACCTCCAAGACCACCACTGCCTTGCTAAAGAAGCTGAGGGTAAAGGTGATGGACTGGCCAAGCATGTCTCCAGACCTAAACCCTATTGATCATCTGTGGGGCTCCTCAAACGGAAGGTGGAGGAGCGCAAGGACTCCAACATCCACCAGCTCTGTGATGTCATCATGGAGGAGTGGAAGAGGACTCCAGTGGCAACCTGTGAAGCTCTGGTGACCCAAGAGGGATAAGGCAGTGCTGGAAAATAATGGCGGCCACACAAAATATTGACACTTTGGGCCCAATTTGGACATTTTCACTTAGGGGGTGTACTCACTTTTGTTGCCAGCGGTTTAGACATTAATGGCTGTGTGTTGAGTTGGACAGCAAATGTACACTGTTATACAAGCTCTACACTCACTACACAACATTGTAGATACAAAGGCCCGGATTCACAAAGCACTTGCGCCGACGTATCTCCAGATACGCCGCGTAAGTGTCAATGCGTATCTCTGCGCCGTACCCATAGAACTAGATACGCCTGAAAATAGGCTTCCTCCGACCGACGTAACTTTCCTACGCCGGCGTATCTTGGGAGCATATTTGCGCTGGCCGCCTCATTGCAAATATGCAAATGAGGGAGATACTGCCATTCACGAACGTAGTTGCGCCCGGCGCATCATCTACGCGGTTTGCGTAAGGCTTACGTCCGGCGTAAAGTTAAGCCTCATAAAGCAGGTGTAAGTCATGTTAAGGTATGGACCAGGGAACAGCCGTCGTATTTTACGTCGTTTACGTAGTAGTACGAGAATAGGGCTGGGCGTAGGTTACGTTCACGTCGTAGGCAGTGATTCGACGTATCTTAAGGAGTATTTCCCGACGTGATTCTGCGCATGCGCACTGGGATGCTTCCATGGGACGGCGCATGCGCCGTTCGTTCGGCCCATCATATGCATGGGGTCACGCATCATTTAAATGGATCACGCCCACCTTCCACCTACTTTGAATTAGGACCGGCTTACTCCGAACAATTTACATTACGCTGGCGCAACGTTGGGAGCAAGTGCTTTGTGAATACTGTGATCGCCGCTCTGCGCTACGTCGGCGTAGCGTATATTCGATACGCTACGCCGGCATAACTACCGTATTTATCGGCGTATACCGCGCACTTTTTTGCCCTGAAAATCAGGGCAAAATCGTGGGTGCGCGGTATACGCCGATACCCGCTTTCCCGCGCCGAGTTTTGAATACTGCGCCGACATATACTGAGCGCAGTACACTCGGGTATAGTCGGGCAGTCTCGGCTCCTTCCGCGCTCACGTCCTGAACGTACAGGACGTCAGCGCGGGTAGCCGAGCATTGCCGACAATACACGAGTGTACTGCGCTCTGTATATGTCGGCGCAGTATTCAAACTCGGCGCGGGAAACGAGTGGGGGGCCGTGAGGATGCCGCAGAAGGACGCCGGACCCGCCGAAGAAGACACCGGGCCCGCCGCAGAAGGACACCCGAAGCCGCAGAAGGACACCCGAAGCCGCAGAAGGACGCCGGACCCGCCGAAGAGGACACCCGAAGCCGCAGACGAACGCCGGACCCGACGAGGCCGCCGATGGACGCAGCGCAAGACACCAAAACTGTAAGTACAAAAAAATATTTTTTTCCACAGGATTCGGGTCAACTTTGGGGGTGCGCGGTATACGCGGGAGCGCGTTATACCGCGATAAATACAGTATGCGCCGAGGTACGAGAATCCGGGCCAAAGTGTCATTTCTTCAGTGTTGTCACATGAAAAGATACAAGAAAATATTTACAAAAAATGTGAGGGGCGTACTCACTTTTGTGAGATATATTTATATGTATTTTTTTTTTAAGCCCCATTTTTTTCTATAAGATCCACGTCACTGAAGATGCCTCCGGCTCTTCCGCTGGTCCAGGTGATCAGTCCGCCGCACCTGACCCCTCCATCCCCCCCTGGTGTCGGAGGACTTCATAAACCTTCTTGTTGGCAGAAATCACAGGAGCACTGTGCGCTCTTTGTCCGCCTGAGTTCTGCAGAACGTGACGCGGAGGTCAGACCTCGCTGCTCTCGGCCACGATAACAGCAGCTGTCTAGAGACTAAATTAACTTTCTCGGAATTAAAGCGTCTGCGGGTGAAACTGTAATACCTCCGACCCGAGGAGGGGCTGGGACCTTCGCTGCAGAATGTCCGTATTGTGAGCGGCTCGCCCGCTGGGAAACAGGTGATCTGCCCCAGAAAACGGGCCTTGTACACCTGCGTGTCGACCTTCTCCACCCCGAAAACCTGCAATCATGGGAACGGCAAGACGTCACCCTTCCCCCATAACTGTTTAATTAGATTTTAACCACTTAAGCCCCGGACCAATATGCTGCTAAATGCCCAAAGGCGTTTTTACAATTCGGCACTGCGTCGCTTTAACAGACAATTG
Organism: Rana temporaria; assembly: GCF_905171775.1. Lineage (NCBI taxonomy): Eukaryota > Metazoa > Chordata > Amphibia > Anura > Ranidae > Rana > Rana temporaria. Next base: position 12,924,527 of record NC_053493.1, read on the forward strand.
CGCGCTCGTGCGACGCGGCTCCCAAACAAATTTGGCGTCCTTTTTTCCCCACAAATAGAGCTTTCTTTTGGTGGTATTTGATCACCTCTGCGGTTTTTATTTTTTGCGCTATAAACAAAAATAGAGCGACAATTTTGAAAAAAATGCAATATTTTTTACTTTTTGCTATAATAAATATCCCCCAAAAACATATATAACATTTTTTTTTCCCTCAGTTTAGGCCGATACGTATTCTTCTACCTATTTTTGGTAAAAAAAATCGCAATAAGCGTTTATCGATTGGTTTGCGCAAAATTTATAGCGTTTACAAAATAGGGGATATTTTTATTGCATTTTTATTAATTATTTTTTTTTTTACTACTAATGGCGGCGATCAGCGATTTTTTTCGTGACTGCGACATTATGGCGGACACTTCGGACAATTTTGACACATTTTTGGGACCATTGTCATTTTCACAGCAAAAATTGCATTTAAATTGCATTGTTTATTGTGAAAATGACAGTTGCAATTTGGGAGTTAACCACAGGGGGCGCTGTAGGAGTTATGCTTCACCTAGTGTGTGTTTACAACTGTAGGGGGGTGTGGCTGTAGGACTGACGTCATCGATCGAGTCTCCCTATAAAAGGGATCACTCGATCGATGCAGCCGCCATAGTGAAGCACGGGGAAGCCGTGTTTACATACGGCTCTCCCCGTTCTTCAGCTCCGGGGAGCGATCGCGACGAAGCGGCTATAAACGAATAGCCGCGCCGTCGTCCCGGATCGCTCCCCGAGGTAAGCCACCCGCCGCACGCAGCGGGGGGGGGTCCCGATCGGACCCCCGACCCGCGGAAAGGCAAGGACGTATATATACGCCCATCTGCCTGTCCGTGCCATTTTGCGGACGTAAATAGTCGTGCGGCGGGCGTTAAGTGGTTAAAGGGAAACTCTAGATGAATACAAAGTCAGGATATTCTTTAAGTAACATATCCAACGTATAGAGCAGCTCAGTACCAGGACAGAATTATCTGAATGGGTTGCCCTACTGCAATGCACATTAACTGCCAGAAAAAGTGCGATGACACAATGCACTGCACAATAAAAGGTGCACCCCACCCAGAAATGACAGTCACATGACGAACCTTCCATGAGGTTTTAGGGATTTATGTGTTCTGACTGTCCCTCACTTGTAGAGACTGTCCCTCATTTGTAGAGACTGTCCCTCATTTGTAGAGAGAGAGTGTCCCTAATTTGTAAAGATTGTCTCTCATTTGTAGAGTCTGACCCTCATTTGTAGAGACTGTCCCTCATTTGTAGAGACTGTCCCTCATTTGTAGAGAGTGTCCCCCATTTGTAGAGACTGTTCCTCATTTGTCGAGACTGTTCCTCATTTGTCGAGACTGTCCCTCACTTGTAGAGACTGTCCCTCACTTGTAGAGACTGTCCCTCATTTGTAGAGACTGTCCCTCATTTGTAGAGAGTGTCCCTAATTTGTAGAGATTGTCTCTCATTTGTAGAGTCTGACCCTCATTTGTAGAGACTGTCCCTCATTTGTAGAGACTGTTCCTCATTTGTAGAGACTGTCCCTCATTTGTAGAGACTGTTCCTCATTTGTAGAGACTGTCCCTCATTTGTAGAGACTGTCCCTCATTTGTATAGACTGTCCCCATTTGTAGAGACTGACCCTCATTTGTAGAGACTGTCCCTCATTTGTAGAGACTGACCCTCATTTGTAGAGACTGTCCCCCATTTGTAGAGACTGTCCCTCATTTGTAAAGACTGTTCCTCATTTATAGAGACTGTCCCTCATTTGTAGAGACTGTTCCTCATTTGTAGAGACTGACCCTCATTTGTAGAGACTGACCTTCATTTGTAGAGACTGTCCCCATTTGTAGAGACTGTTCCTCATTTGTCGAGACTGTCCCCCATTTGAAGAGACTGTCCCTCATTTGTAGAGACTGTCCGTCATTTGTAGAGACTGTCTGTCATTTGTAGAGACTGTCCCCCATTTGTAGAGACTGTCCCCCATTTGTAGAGACTGTCCCTTATTTGTAGAGAATGTCCCTCATTTGTAGAGACTGTCCCTCATTTGAAGAGACTGTCCCTCATTTGAAGAGACTGTCCCTCATTTGTAGAGACTGTCCCTCATTTGTAGAGACTGACCCTCATTTGTAGAGACTGTCCCTCATTTGTAGAGACTGTCCCTCATTTGTAGAGACTGTTCCTTATTTGTAGAGACTGTGCCTCATTTGTAGAGACTGTTCCTTATTTGTAGAGACTGTGCCTCATTTGTAGAGACTGATTCCCATTTGTAGGGACTGTCCCCCATTTGTAGGGACTGTCCCCCATTTGTAGGGACTGTCCCTCATTTGTAGAGACTGTCCCTCATTTGTAGGGACTGTCCCTCATTTGTAGAGACTGACCCTCACTTGTAGGGACTGTCCCGCATTTGTAGAGACTGTCCCTCATTTTTAGAGACTTTCCCTCATTTTTAGAGACTGTCCCTCATTTGTAGAGACTGTCCCTCATTTGTAGAGTCTGACCCTCATTTGTAGAGACTGTCTCTCATTTGTAGAGACTGTCCCTCATTTGTAGAGACTGTCCCTCGTTTGTAGAGACTGTCCCTCATTTGTAGAGACTGTCCCTCATTTGTAAAGACTGTCCCTCACTTATAGAGACTGTCCCTCACTTATAGAGACTGTCCCTCATTTGTAGAGACTGTCCCTCATTTGTAGAGACTGTCCCTCATTTGTAGAGTCTGACCCTCATATGTAGAGACTGTCCCTCGTTTGTAGAGACTGTCCCTCATTTGTAGATAGTGTCCCTAATTTGTAGAGACTGTCCCTCATTTGTAGAGTCTGACCCTCATTTGTAGAGACTGTCCCCCATTTGTAGAGACTGTCCCCCATTTGTAGAGACTGTCCCTTATATGTAGAGAATGTCCCTCATTTGTAGAGACTGACCCTCATTTGTAGAGACTGTCCCTCATTTGTAGAGACTGTCCCCCATTTGTAGAGACTGACCCTCATTTGAAGAGACTGTCCCTCATTTGTAGAGACTGTCCCTCATTTGTAGAGACTGTCCCTCATTTGTAGAGACTGTCCCCCATTTGTAGAGACTGACCCTCATTTGAAGAGACTGTCCCTCATTTGTAGAGACTGTCCCTCATTTGTAGAGACTGTCCCTCATTTGTAGAGACTGTCTCTCATTTTTAGAGACTGTCCCTCATTTTTAGAGACTGTCCCTCATTTGTAGAGACTGTCCCTCATTTGTAGAGACTGTCCCCCATTTTTAGAGACTGTCCCTCATTTGTAGAGACTGTCCCGCATTTGTAGAGACTGTCCCTCATTTTTAGAGACTGTTCCGCATTTGTAGAGACTGACCCTCATTTGTAGGGACTGTCCCTCATTTTTAGAGACTGTCCCTCATTTGTAGAGACTGTCTCTCATTTTTAGAGACTGTGCCTCATTTGTAGAGACTGTCCCTCATTTTTAGAGACTTTCCCTCATTTTTAGAGACTGTCCCTCATTTGTAGAGACTGTCCCCCATTTGTAGAGACTGTCCCTCATTTTTAGAGACTGTCCCTCATTTGTAGAGACTGTCCCCCATTTGTAGAGACTGTCCCTCATTTTTAGAGACTGTCCTCCTCTTTCACATCAAAGTCTCCCCCTTCATGTCAGAGTCCCCCTTTAATCAGAACCCCCCTACAATGTTAGAGACCCCCCTTCACATGCAAGTATCCCCCTTCATGTCAGAGTCCCCCTTTACATCAGAACCCCCCTAAAATGTTAGAGACCCCTCTTCACATCCAAGTCTCCCCCATCATGTCAGAGTCCCCCTTTACATCAGAGTCCCCCTCCTTGAAGTCAAAGACTCCCCTCTCACTTCAAAGTCCCCCCTCACATCAGAGTACCTGGCTAAATATAACCCTTTCATGTCAGATTTTCCCCCCTAAAACATTAGAGTCTCCTTCTTCATGACAATTTCATGTCAGAGTCCTCCAATTCACATCAGAGGTCCCCCCTAAAACGTTACAGCCCCCCTCCCCCTACCCTTTTCATCAAAGTCTCCCCCCCCCCCAATTACATGTCAGAGTCCCCTCCCCCCCCCCTTTACTTCATATTCCCCCTTAAACAATAGCGTCCCCCTCCTTCACATCAAAGTCTCCCCCCTGAGGTCAGAGTACCCCCGTTCACATTGGATTCCCACCTTCACATCAGCACCCCACCTAAAATGTTAGAGACCCCCCTTTACATCAAAGACTCTCCCCTCACATCAGAGTACCCCGCTAAATGTCACCTTCTTATGTCAAAACCTTCCCCTTCATGTTAGAACCCCCCCCCCCCCAATGTCAGATCCACCCCCTAAAATATTAGTGTCTCCCCCTTCGCATCAAAGTCTTTCCCTTCACGTCAGAGTCCCCCCCCTAAAACGTTACGCCCCCCTTCACGTCACAGACCCCTTGTTCGGGTCAGATGCCCCCCTTTGTCATCAGATTCCCCCTTCACATCAGAGTTCCCACCTAAACATTAGAGTCCCCCCCTTCCTGTAAGATTCCACCCCGTCACACCAAACTCTCCCCTTCACTTCAGAGCCCCCCCTTCACATCAGAGTTTCTCTGTCAGATTTCCCCCCAATCACACAGGCCCCTCGTCACACAGCCCCCGCCTCACATCAGCCTGTCGTCCTCTCCTGAATGCTGGGGGCCGTCCTGCATCAGAGTCATGAGTTGTCATGGGGCAGGCAGGTCGTCCGCCAACACCATACAAAGATTGGGCTAGATTCAGGTACATTTGCGCTTTTTTTACGGAGGCGCAGGGCAACGTTTTTGCCCTGCGCCCCTGCAAATTTTCTGCGCTACCCGCGATTCACGGAGCAGCAGCTCCGTAAATTGCGTGGGCGCTGCGGCAAAATGCCCGGCGTAAGCGCGCGCAATTTAAATGATCCCGTAGGGGGTGGGAATCATTTAAATTAGGCGCGTTCCCGCACCGAGCGTAGTGCGCATGCTCCGTCGGGAAACTTGCCTGACGTGCATTGCGGCAAATGACGTCGCAAGGACGTCATTTGCTTCAAAGTGAACGTGAATGGCGTCCAGCGCCATTCACGATTCACTTACGCACACTACGTAAATTTAAAATTTTGCGACGCGGGAACGACGGGTATGCGTAACATTGGCTGCCCCTGCTAATAGGAGGGGCAGCCTTATGCGAAACTCGACGTACGCAAACGACGTAAACTGCGTACGCAGGGCTCGCGTAACATTGTGAATCGGCGTTAGTATGCAATTTGCATACTATACGCTGAGCACAACGGGAACGCCACCTAGCGGCCATCGCAAGAATGCAGCCTAAGATATGCGGGCATAAGAGCCTTATGCCAGGCATATCTTAGGCTGCAGTCGGCTTAACGAGATTCCTGAATCAGGAGCATTCGTTACGCCGGCGCAAGTAAGCAATTGCGCTGCGTAACTATGGTTACGCAGGAGCAATTGCTCTTTGAATCCGGGCCAATGACGTCATGGCCCTAGAGGGTCATTGGATGTTATGGCGCTGGTGGTCGGCCTTCATGTATAAATGAAAAGAAAAAATATATATATTTTTTTTTCAGGAGCAGTGATTTTAACCACTTAAGACCCGGACCTTTATGCAGGTAAAGGACCCGGCCAGGTTTTGCGATTCGGCACTGCGTCGCTTTAACAGACAATTGCGCGGTCGTGCGACGTGGCTCCCAAACAAAATTGGCGCCCTTTTTTTCCCACAAATAGAGCTTTCTTTTGGTGGTATTTGATCACCTCTGCGGTTTTTAGTTTTTGCGCTATAAACAAAAATAGAGCGACAATTTTGGAAAAAAAAAAGCAATATTTTTTACTTTTTGCTATAATAAATATCCCCCCAAAAAAGATATAAAAAAAACGTTTTTTTTTCCTCAGTTTAGGCCGATACGTATTCTTCTACCTATTTTTCGTAAAAAAACCCGCAATAAACGTTTATCGGTTGGTTTGCGCAAAAGTTATAGCGTTTACAAAATAGGGGGTATTTTTATGGCATTTTTATTAATATTTTTTTTTACTACTAATGGCGGCGATCAGCGATTTTTTTTCGGTACTGCGACATTATGGCGGACACTTCGGACACTTTTGACACATTTTTGGGACCATTTGCATTTTTATAGCGATCAGTGCTATAAAAATGCATTGGATTACTATAAAAATGCCACTGGCAGGGAAGGGGTTAACACTAGGGGGTGGGGAAGGGGTTAAGTATGTTCCCTGGGTGTGTTCTAACTGTAGGGGGGGGTGGCCTCACTAGGGGAAATCACTGATCCTTGGTTCATACATTGTATGAACAGAAGATCAGCATTTCTCCCCCTGACAGGAACGGGAGATGTGTGTTTACACACACAGCTCCCGGTCCTCGCTCTGTAACGAGCTATCGCGTGTGCCCGGCGGCGATCGCGCCCGCCGGGCACGCGCACGGGAGTCGGGGGGCGAGCAGGGGGCTTTAGCACGCTACTCTGGCATTGCGCACGCGCCCCTAGTGGCCTGCGCGAGAGCCGACGTATAGCTACGGGCTCTCGCACAGGGAGACCGACCTACCGGCGTAAAATGATGGCGGCTGATTGGCAAGCAGTTAATGATGCTTGCCTACCAGGTCACGCGGATATACGTCGGCAGAATGGCACGGCTGCGTAAAGTAATGAACCCGTACGTTACTTTGAGTTTGCGTGCGCCAGCCGCGTGCTCCGTGCGCCTGCCCGCGGGTCCTGTGGACTCGATGTCCGCCGGGTGCCCGCGATCTTGTCACGGAGAGGTAGAATGGGGAGATGCCTATGTAAACGAGGCATTTCCCTGTTCTGCCTAGCAACATGACAGAGATCTACTGCTCCCTGTCATCAGGAGCAGTGATCTCTGCCATGTTCTAGGTAGCCCATCCCCCCCACAGCTAGAATCACTCCATAGGACACACTTAACCCCTTGATCGCCCCCTAGTGTTAACCCCTTCCCTGCCAGTGACACTTATACAGTAATCAGTGCATTTTTATAGCACTGTGCGCTCTATAAATGTGAATAGTCCCAAAATAGTGTCAAAGGTGTCCGATCTGTCCGCCGCAATATTGCAGTCCTGACAAAAATCGCCGCCATTACTAGTAAAAAAAAATGGCAAAAATCTATCCCCTATTTTGTATCGCAATTTTTTTTTTTACCAAAAAAATGTGTAGAAGAATACGTATCGGCCTAAACTGAAGAAAAAATGTACTTCTACAGGTAGAGTTAGGCCGGCTTATCAGTAGATAAGTCGACCTAACTCAGAATCTGCGCCGACTTATGTTTAAGCGTATGCTCAAACAGAGATATGCTTAAACATATCTAAGATAGGACGGCTTGCGCCGTCCTATCTTAGGTTGCAATATTTCGGATGGGCGCTAGGTGGCGCTTCCATTGCGGTCGGCGTAGAATATGTAAATGAGTTTCTACGTCGATCCACGAACGTACGCCCGCCTGCCGCAGTCGATTTAGGCCGTTTCCGTAAGGCCTTAGGCGGCCTAAAGTTATTCCACCTATGAGGTGGAATAACAATGTTAAAGTATGGCCGCCGTTCCCTGCCGCAAGGTTTGAATTTTTTACGTCGTTTGCGTAAGTCGTCCCCGAATCGGGAGTTACGTCGTTTCCGTCCACGTCGTAATCAATAGGCCCGTACGGCGTACTTAGCCGCAATGCGCACTGGGAAATGTAGGTGCCCGGCGCATGCGCAGTAGGCAAAAAACGTCAAAAACTTGAGGTCAAGCCTCATTACCATACAACACGCCCCCCTCCAACCCATTTGAATTAGGCGCCCTTACGCCCGCCGCGTTTACACTACGCCGCCCTAAGTAAGGAGGTAAGTGCTTTGAGAATCATGTACTTGCCTCTCTTACTTAAGGCGGCGTAGTGTAAACACGCTAGGCTACGCTGTCTTAAAATTGCGCGTCCCTACCTGAATCTACCCACTAGATTGTAAGCTCTAACGAGCAGGGCCCTCTGATCCCTCCTGTATTGATTTGTATTGTGACTGTACTGTCTTCCCTGATGTAAAGCGCTGCGCAAACTGTTGGCGCTATATAAATCCTGTATAATAATAATAATTAAAAACGTAGGCGGTTAACCATATTCTTTGGAATTATGACTAACGATGAGCTAAGGTTGACTAAAAATGCCCATGTGGCCCTGATAGTCAATGGCCCAGATTCAGGTAGAATGGAGCAATATTTGCGTGGGCAAAGAGCAAAGATTTTTCTCTGCGCCCACGCAAATATTTCCATTTGCCCAGCGATTCACGGAGCAGTAGCTCCGTAAATTGCGCGGGCGCTATGCTAATTAGCCCTGCGTAAGGGTGCCTAATGTAAATGATCCCGCCGGGGGCGGGAATCATTTAAATTAGGCGCGCTCCCGCGCCGAGCTAACAGCGCATGCTCCGTCGGGAAACTTTCCCGACGTGCATTGCGGCAAATGACGTCGCAAGGACGTCATTTGCTTCTAAGTGAACGTGAATGGCGTCCAGCGCCATTCGCGGTTCACTTACGTAAACGACGTGAAATTTAAATTTCACAGGCGGGAGGCGCAGCTATACTTTAGCATTGGCTGCGCCTGCTTTTAGCAGGAGCAGCCTTATGCTAAAGGCGCCGTACGGAAACTCCGTACCTTGCGTACGCAGGGCCCGCGCAACTTTTGTGAATCGGTGGTAGTATGCAATTTGCATACTACACGCCGATCACAAAGGCCGCGCCCCCTAGCGGCCAACGCAAGAATGCAGCCAAAGATATGAAGGCATAAGGAGGCTTATGTTTGTCACATCCTAGGCTGCATTCGGTGTAACGAGGTTCCTGAATCAGGAGCACTCGTTACACCGGAGCAAGTAAGCCCTTGCGCCGCGCAACTATGGTTGCGCGGGCGCAAGTGCTTCTTGAATCTGGGCCAATGACTATTATGGGAAAGGGAATTCTCAGGTTGCAGCTAATTAGGTCTGTTATCACGTGACAGTTACCTGCAGGTTTGGCCTGAATCTTCGCTCATCCCTAATTACGAGTTACCTAACACTTTGGAATGAACTTTACCACCTGTATGGCATGGGTTACTGAGTTGTATAACACGTTCATGTATTCAGTTACAAAAGAACTGTTTCGTTAAGGAATTGAAGAAAGGAAACCTTGTCAATGTGTAGCTGCATGGGAAATGGGGGCCATTGTTTAACGTTGTGGACAGCAGGTATAGCAGTAAGCCCAGGCCCGGATTTACCACACAGAGGGGCGGCAGCGGCATGGAGTCCCCCGACGGCTGAAACATACAGTTAAGGGCGGTAAGTTGCTTTCTAGCAGGACTAATTGTAGTGTGGGGAAATTCCACTCGCTTGTTAACAAGTGATTGCTGCGATGTTGCCGAAATCACTTGTAAAATGTGTGCTGCCGTCCGTCCTCCCCCCCCCCCCCCCACATACCTCTCTCTGCTGGCTCTGTCTTCGGGACTCCGTCCTCCCCCAGCCGCCAAGTCTGTCTCCCGTCCCTCCCCCCCCCCGATGTACACAGTGAGAGGGGTGAGCTGTGCTCTTCCCATCTCAGCTGTGACAGGAGTTCTAGTACAGTGCTAGGACTCCTGTTTTGGAGGTGACATGGTCAATAAAGAGAACCTGTCACCTCTGATTGCTATTACACAGGGAATTGTTTTCTCTTGTATGATAGCAATAAAGTTAAGTGAAAAAATAAATAATAATTAAATTAATCAAATAAAAAAGTAATTAAAAAGTAAAGAATAAGAAAAATAATATAAAAAAAAAGAAAAGTATACAAAAAAAAAAAAGTAAACGACAAGCTACAAATAAATAAAAATAAAAAAGTGATAAAAAAGTAAAAAAAAAAAGAAACAAAAAATATTTGAACTAACCGTGGCGCCCCAGCCATCCGGTTACCATTCTCAGTTGATTTGGGGGGGGCTGCAATCTTCCAAGTGGAGAAAGAACCAGGATTACACATATGATCAGCCTATATCTGGGGAAATTCCTGTAGCAGCTGGCTAGGATTGGGAATGATGGCGGATGATTTACAGGGCATTTAGAGTGTTTACGGGGAAGGTTCTTCCGGTAAAGCGGTCACTAGGCACTCATCAGGGCCGCCATCAGGGGGGTACAGGCAGTACACCTGTAAGGGGCCCGGATTAGGGTTGCCAACTCATCCCTTTAAAACAGAACACATATGAATTACACAGGTTCTGTGGCTAATTTAATGCAAATAAGGCACCAAGTGAGTTTAATTACCTCCTTAATCAGCCACAGAACCTGTGTAATTAATATGTGTTCTGTTTTAAAGGGATGAGTTGGCAACTCTAGCCCGGATGGCAACCCCCCTTTTTTTTTATATATTTTTATTTTATTTTTTATTAAAGGGCCCAGAGGTATATATATATTTATATATATTTTATTTTTTTCTTTATTATTATTATTAAAGGGCCCAGAGGTCCCAAGGGCCCCGGATGGCAACCCCCCTTTTTTTATATAAAAAAATTTACATTTCTTTTATATATTATTTTATTTCTTCTTTTTTCCTTTATATATATATACATATATATATATATATATATATATATATATATATATATTTTTTTTTTTTTATTATTAAAGGGCTCAGAGGTCCCCAGGGCCCCATGTGGCAACCCCCCCCCCCTTTTTTAGCTTTTTTTATAAATGTTTATTTTTTTATATATTTATTTTATTTTATTTTTTATTAAAGGGCCCAGAGGTTTCTTTATTTTTTTTATTAAAGGGCCCAGAGGTCCCGGATGGCAATCCCCCCTTTTTTGTAATTTCTTTTTATATTTTGTTTTCCATTTATATATATATATATATATATATATATATATATATGTATATATATATATATATATATATATATATATATATATATCAATATTATTAAAGGGCCCAGAGGTCCCCAGGGCCCCGGATGGCAACCCCCCCTCTTTTTTTTTCTTTATTATTATTATTATTAAAGGGCCCAGAGGTCCCAAGGGCCCCGGATGGCAACCCCCCTTTTTTTATATAAAAAAAATTACATTTCTTTTATATATTATTTTATTTCTTCTTTTTTCTTTTTATTTCTTTTTATATATATATATATATATATATATATATATATATATATATATATATATATATATATTTATTTATTAAAGGGCTCAGAGGTCCCCAGGGCCCCATGTGGCAACCCCCCCCTTTTTTTAACTTTTTTATAAATGTTTATTTTTTTATATATTTTTTTTATTTTATCTTTTTTATTAAAGGGCCCAGAGGTTTCTTTTTTTTTTATTAAAGGGCCCAGAGGTCCCGGATGGCAATCCCCCCTTTTTTTGTAATTTCTTTTTATAATTTTTTTCCATTTTATATATATATATATATATATATATATATATATATATATATATATATTTTTTTGGATGGCAACCCCCCCCCCCCTTTTTATATATATATATATATATATTTATTTTTTTTAATATATATTTGTATATATTTTGTATTTCTTTTTTTTTTTTTTTTTTTTTATTAAAGGGCCCAGAGTTTCCCAGGGCCCCCTTTTTTTCTCAATTTGCGGCAGGCCCCCTGCCCCCCCCCCCCCGCTTCTCAATTTCAGACGGCAGCACATACCCCCCCCTCCCCGGTTCTCTGCTCCAGGGGGCCCATGCCTGAAGCTTAGTGAATTGGTGGGATGAGGTGGAGCTTCAGCTCCTTCAGTGTACCAGTCACTGGACACCCATATCAGGACAGGAAAAATGGTGGACAATTTCAAGGGTCAGTCAGAGTGGTTTACCGAGAAGGTTCTTCCAGTATACTGGTCACCCATGTCAAATTGGCCCCAGCTGTGCATGTGACTTAGTGCTGAAACCAAGATAGTAATAAGGCCTCTGAAGAAAAGCCTATGTAGAACCTGAGAAATTACCCCGTAAAGCCTGAGAAGTGAACTTGTAAAGCATCTGCTTAGTGAATTGGTGGGATGAGGTAGAGCTTTGGCTCCTCCGGTATACCAGTCACTGGGCACCAATGTCAATTGTGCCAATTGGGCATGTGACCTCTTGCTGAAACCAAGGTAGTAATATGGCCTCTGAAGTAAAGCCTACCTTGGCTTAGGACCTAAGAAGTACCCCGTAAAGCCTGATTCTGTAAAGCATCTACTTAGAAAAATAGTGGGACAAGGTGGAGCTTTGGCTTCTCCGGTATACCATTCACTGGGCACCCATATCAAGATAGGAATGGGTGGTGGATAATTTCAAGAGTCAGTCAGAGTGGTTACCCAGAAGGTTCTTCTCATATATCAGTCACTGGGCACCCATATCAGGATAGGAATGATGGTGGACAATTTTAAGGGTCAGTCAGAGAGTGGTTACTGGGAAGGTTCTTCCAGTATACTTGTCACTGGGCACCCCTGCCACCTTGGCCCCAGCTGTGCTTGTGACCTCTTGCTGAAACCAAGATAGTGATAAGGCCTCTGAAGTAAAGCCTATGTAGGCTTAAAACCTGAGAAATTACCCCATAAAGCCTGAGAAGTGATCTTGTAAAGTATCTGCTCAGTGAATTGGTGGGATGAGGTAGAGCTTCGGCTCCTCCGGTATACCAGTCACCTGGCACCCATATCAGAATAGGAATGATGGTGGACATTTTTAATGGTCGGTCAGAATGGTTACCGGGAAGGTTCTTCTTGTATACCAATCACTGGGCATCAATGTCAATTGTGCCAATTGTGCATGTGACCTCTTGCTGGAACCAAGATAGTATTATGGCCTCTGAAGTAAAGCCTACCCAGGCTTAGGACCTAAGAAGTGCCCCGTAAAGCCTCAGAAGTGATCCTGTAAAGCATCTACTTAAAAAATTAGTGGGACAAGGTAGAGCTTTGGCTCCTCCGGTATACCATTCTCTGGGCACCCATATCAAGATAGGAATGATGGTGGACAATTTCAAGGGTCGGTCAGAGTGGTTCCTGGGAAGGTTCTTCCAGTATACTGGTCACTGGGCACCCCTGCGACCTTGGCCCCAGCTGTGCATGTGACCTCTTGCTGGAACCAAAATAGTAATAGGTCCTCTGGAGTAGGCTTAAAATCTGAGAAATGACCCCGTAAAGCCTGAGAAGTGATCTCATAAAGCATCTGCTTAGTGAATTGGTGGGACAAGGTGGAGCTTTGGCTCCTCTGGTATACAAGTCCTTGGGCACCCATATCAGGATAGGAATGATGGTGAACAATTTCAATGGACGGTTAGAGTGGTTACCGGGAAGGTTCTTCCAGTATACTGGGCACTGGGCACCCATGCCAAATTGGCCCCAGCTGTGCATGTGACTTGTTGCTGGAACCAAGATAGTAATAAATCCTCTGGAGTAAAGCCTATCTAGGTTTAGGACCTGAGAAGTGCCACCATACAGCATCTGCTTAGTAAATTAGTAAGACTAGGTGGAGCTTCGGCTATACAAGTCACTAGGCACCCATATCAGGATAGGAATGATGGTGGACAATTTCAAGTGTCCATCAGAGTGGTTGCTGGGAGGGTTCTTCTCATATACCAGTCACTGGCACCCATGTCACATTGGCCCCAGCTGTGCATGTGAACACTTGCCTAAAACCAAGATAGTAATAAGTCCTCTGGAGTAAAGTCTATCTAGGCTTAAGACCGGGGAAGAGACCCCGTACATCCTGAGAAGTGATCTCTTGGTGAATTGGTGAAGATGAGGTGGAGCTTTGGCTCCTCCAGTATACAAGTCACTGGGCACCCATATCAGGATAAGAATGATGGTGGACGTTTGCAAGGGTCGATCAGAGTGGTTAGCTTGAAGGTATTTCTGGTACCCATTTCACATTGACCCAACTGTCCATGTGACTTGTGCCGGAACCAAGATAATAATAAGGCCTCTGGAGCAGTGGCGGCTGGTGCTCAAAATTTATTTTGGGGGGCGCGCAAACAAACTGAAAAAAAACCCCATCAATTGCAGCCTCACTGTGCCCATCAAACGCAGCTACTGTGCCCATAAATTGCCGTCACTGTGCCCATCAATTGTCGCCACTGTGCCCATCAAACGCAGCCACTGTGCCCATCAAACACAGCCACTGTTCCCATCAAACGCAGCCACTGTGCCCATCAAACGCAGCCACTGTGCCATCAACTGCAGCCACTGTGCCCATCAAACGCAGCCACTGTGCCATCAACTGCAGCCACTGTGTCCATCAAACGCAGCCACTGTGCCATCAATAGCCGCCAGTGTGCCCATCAAACGCAGCCACTGTGCCCATCAAACGCAGCCACTGTGCCCATCAAACACAGCCACTGTGCCCATCAAACGCAGCCACTGTGCCCATCAAACGCAGCCACTGTGCCATCAATTGCCACCACTGTGCCATCAATTGCCACCACTGTGCCCATCAAACGCAGCCACTGTGCCCATCAAACGCAGCCACTGTGCCATCAAACGCAGCCACTGTACCCATAAATTGCCACCACTGTGCCCATTAAACGCTGCCACTCTGCCCATCAAACGTAGCCGCTGTACCCATGAATTGCCACCACTGTGCCATCAAACGCAGCTACTGTAACCATCAATTGTGCCCCAACAATTGCAACCAGTTTTCCGTAATCAAATGCTGCCAGTGTGCCCCCCCGGCCGACACTTACCTGTCTCGAGTCAGCGCTGTCCTCCATGCTCCCTCCGAGTCCTCAATGTCTTCTCCTGTCCTCTTCTGCTATAAATGGATGCCTGATAGGCGCCCAATCACAGCACCTGTCACTTCAGCCAATCAGGTGACACTGGGTAACCAGACCTGGGGCACCTGATTGTCTGAGAGGCGGATCAGTGTTAGGGAAACTAATACATTGTTTCCCTAACACAGCACTACGTAAGCAAGGAACGCACAGCAGTGCGCCCGGTGCTTACCAATTTGGAAGCCCTATTAGAGCCCACAGCTCTAATAAGGATGCCTATTAGAGCCGACGGCTCTAATCAGGCACTTCCGAAAACACCCTCAGTACTGTAATTCAGATGCCCGACACCCGAAAAGGGGCCGAACACCTGAAAAGGGGGCGGCAGCGGCTACAATAGATATCTATTGGAGATTGACGGGTGCAGGAGAGGGCGGCGCCCTCTATGGATGCACCGCCGCTGCTCTGGAGTAAAGCCTATCTAGGCTTAGGCCCTAAGAAGTGGCCTCTGTTTAGTGAACTGGTGGGACGAGGTGGAGTTTTGGCATCACCAACCCTTCAAAGCTGCTGAACAAGAGGCCCCTCTAGGACCAGGAACTGGCTGGATGTTATTCGGTGGCCCTCCAACAAAATAGTGTCCCTCTTTCTGATCTCAGAAAGTTGGGAGGTATGGTGACTGGGCTTAGATCCAGAGGCGTTGCTAGGAGGGTGCGGGGGGTGGGGTCCGCTAGAGGGGTGACAATATCCCGTTTTTTATTTATTTATTTTATTTTTTTGTTTTTTTTAGCTGACATGCCCAGCCTGCCCTGTGCAATCCCAGCCTGCCCTGTACCACCCCAGCCTGCTCTGTGCCACCCCAGCCTGCCCTGTACCACCCCAGCCTGCCCTGTATCACCCAGCCTGCCCTGTACCACCCCAGCCTGCCCTGTATCACCCAGCCTGCCCTGTACCACCGCAGCCTGCCCTGTACCACCCCAAACAGCCCTATACCACCCCAGCCTGCCCTGTACCCCCCCAAACAGCCCTGTACCACCCCAGCCTGCCCTGTACCACCCCAGCCTGCCCTGTGCCACCCCAGCCTGCCCTGTACCACCCCAGCCTACCCTGTACCACCCCAGCCTACCCTGTACCACCCCAAACTTTCCCATGCCACCCCCAACTTGCCCTGTGCCACCCCAACCTGCCCTGTACCACCCTAACTTGCCCTATACCACCCCAAACTACCCTATATCACCCCAACATGCCCTATACCACCTTAACCTGTCCTATACCACCCCACTACACCAACCTGCCACTATACCACTCTATACTACCCTAACCTGCCACTATACTGCCCTATACTATCATTTACAGGGGCTGGTCTGGGGTGCGCCCCTTGCCCGTGCGCTGCCTGCTTGGTGCTGGGCAGCCTAGACAGACGGGGGGTGACACCATGTTTTTCCGCACCCGGTGACACCAACCCTAGTGACGCCACTGCTTAGATCTCCCACTCTTCACACTGTCCTATAAGCATTGCATTGGCCACGGTCACTGAAGCTCGCAGCGCGTTGTTTGCACAGTGTGACTTTGTGGTGATATATCTCAGTGCTTTGATGGTCTGTTGCATGTTATGGAAACATCTCCCTGACACCTGGTCTGGGGAAGGAGACACACGTTTAGTAACCATTGTACGCTTTCTGCAACCGGCTCGCCTAGATGCCCCGAATGTCTGACCCCTCCAACGTGGGCAATGAGTGTACCCAACGCGGGCCATTGCACCATGCAAGGACAACACTGTCACCGTTTGTGCTCTCCAGCCTTGATCTAGAGTCGTACTTAATGTTTCATTGGCAGCGGCTCCCGGAGTTTATACAAAAGCGACTTCTCCTGTCCTGTCATAACACGATTCGCATTCCTGTGTCAGATCAGACAGGTATTTTGGGGAAATAATTAGGCTGAGCGTTGCATAGTGTGAGCGGCACACATCAGCAATGCTCTCATTTTGTTTTATGCTCTGCTGAGCTAATTCAGCATTAATATCTCAGGCTTAAAGGTGAAATAAATCTTGCTTTAATGGGAACGCAAAACTGATCGCCAAAAAAATCTCAGAGATGCTTCAGGGCAGCTTTCCTCAACCCTTTTATCATGGAGGAACCCTTAAAATAATCTTAAGGGAACCCCTGAAAAAAAAAAAGAAAGAATATATCTGCTGACAGAACATTAGAAAGATCATGAAGTTGTAGATATAAGAAAAAACACATAAATACGAAGTATTTGACAACTAGAATGGATCGTTTTTAACACCCTCATGCCAAATACAGCAAAATAATCCCCTTATATTGGTGGTCATTGAAGAGGTGTCCCCTTACATTGGTGGTCACTGAAGAGGTGTCCCCTTATATTGGTTGTCATTGAAGAGGTGTCCCCTTTCGTTGGTGGTCATTGAAGAGGTGTCCCCTTACATTGCTGGTCATTGAAGAGGTGTCCCCTTACATTGCTGGTCATTGAAGAGGTGTCCCCTTATATTGGTGGTCAGTAAAAAGGTGTCCCCTTACATTGGCAGTCATTGAAGAGGTGTCCCCTTATATTGGTGGTCATTGAAGAGGTGTCCCCTTACAATGCTGGTCATTGAAGAGGTGTCCCCTTATATTGGTGGTCATTGAAGAGGTGTCCCCTTATATTGGTGGTCATTGAAGAGGTGTCCCCTTATATTGGTGGTCATTGAAGAGGTGTCCTCTTATATTGCTGGTCATTGAAGAGGTGTCCCCTTATATTGCTGGTCATTGAAGAGGTGTCCTCTTATATTGGTGGTCATTGAAGAGGTGTCCCCTTATATTGGTGGTCATTGGAGAGGTGTCTCCTTATATTGGTGGTCATTGAAGAGGTGTCCCCTTATATTGGTAGTCATTGGAGAGGTGTCCTCTTATATTGGTGGTCATTGAAGAGGTGTCCCCTTATATCGGTGGTCATTTAAGAGGTGCTCCCCTTACATTGGTGGTCATTGAAGAGGTGTCCTGTTTCATTGGTGGTCATTGAAGAGGTGCCCCCGTATATTGGTGTTCATTGAAGAGGTGTCCCCTTATATTGTTTTTTTTTAAGAGGTGTCTCCTTATATTGGTGGTCATTGAAGAGGTGTCCCCTTATGGTGGTCATTGAAGAGGTGTCCCCTTATGGTAGTCATTGAAGAGGTGCCCCCCTTACATTACTGGTCATTGAAGAGGTGTCCCCCTTACATTGGTGGTCATTGAAGAGGTGTCCCCTTTCATTGGTGGTCATTGAAGAGGTGTCCCCTTATATTGGTGGTCATTATAGAGGTGTCCCCTTTCATTGGTGGTCATTGAAGAGGTGCCCCTGTATATTGGTGTTCATTGAAGAGGTGTCCCCTTACATTGGTGGTCATTATAGAGGTGTCCCCTTACATTGGTGGTCATTATAGAGGTGTCCCCTTACATTGCTGGTCATTGAAGAGATGTCCCCTTATATTGCTGGTAAGTGAAGAGGTGTACCCTTTCGTTGGTTGTCATTGAAGAGGTGTCCCCTTTCATTGGTTGTCATTGAAGAGGTGTCCCCCTTCATTGGTTGTTGTCATTAAAGAGGTGTCCCCTTACATTGCTGGTCATTGAAGAGGTGTACCCTTTCATTGGTTGTCATTGAAGAGGTGTACCCTTTCATTGGTTGTCATTGAAGAGGTGTCCCCTTTCGTTGGTGGTCATTGAAGAGGTGTACCCCTACATTGGTGGTCATTGAAGAGGTGTCCCCTCCTATTGGTGGCCATTGAAGAGGTGTCCTCTTATATTGGTGGTCATTGAAGAGGTGTCCCCTTACATTGCTGGTCATTGAAGAGGTGTCCCCTTTCATTGGTTGTCATTGAAGAGGTGTCCCCTTACATTGCTGGTCATTGAAGAGGTGTCCCCTTTCATTGGTTGTCATTGAAGAGGCGTGCCCTTATATTGGTTGTCATTGAAGAGGTGTCCCCTTTCATTGGTTGTCATTGAAGAGGTGTCCCCTTATATTGGTGGTCATTGAAGAGGTGTACCCCTACATTGGTGGTCATTGAAGAGGTGTCCCCTTATATTGGTGGTCATTGAAGAGGCGTGCCCTTATATTGGTGGTCAGTGGACATTGCCCCCAGTGGATGGGTGTTCAGTGGAAGGAATGACCTATTGATGCTCTTTGAGTAGAATGTTCCTTATGTTGTTGGTCATGGTCGTGCCCCCTTACCATGATGGTCGCTGGTCCTCATACCATTGGCTGTGTTGAGTGATGATGGTGCCAGAGCTACGCAGGTGCCACCAGGTAGGAGGTCAGTCTGCCATTGCTCACCGTTCAAGGAACCCCTAGAAACCTCTGGAGGAACCCTAAGGCTAAACCAATACCTGGATAAGAAAGGCGGCTTCAAATTGGTAATGTCTTTCAAAAAATCATCTTTTTAAATCTGCCACTTTCGTTAAAAAAAATTCCTGGTGATCCTGCCATTGAGGTCCTTGTTCAGGCACTTCCTGTTGGTGGTCATTGAAGAGATGTCCCCTTACATTGCTGGTCATTGAAGAGGTGTCCCCTTACATTGCTGGTCATTGAAGAGGTGTCCCCTTACATTGCTGGTCATTGAAGAGGTGTCCCCTTACATTGCTGGTCATTGAAGAGGCGCCCCCTTACATTGCTGGTCATTGAAGAGGTGTCCCCTTACATTGGCGGTCATTGAAGAGGTGTCTCCTTATATTGGTGGTCATTGAAGAGGTGTCCCCTTATATGGCTGGTCATTGAAGAGGTGCCCCCTTATATTGCTGGTCATTGAAGAGGTGTCCCCTTATATTGGTGGTCATTGGAGAGGTGTCCCCTTATATGGCTGGTCATTGAAGAGGTGCCCCCTTATATTGCTGGTCATTGAAGAGGTGTCCTCTTATATTGGTGGTCATTGAAGAGGTGCCCCCTTATATTGCTGGTCATTGAAGAGGTGTCCTCTTATATTGGTGGTCATTGAAGAGGTGTCCTCTTATATTGGTGGTCATTGAAGAGGTGTCCCCTTATATTGGTGGTCATTGGAGAGGTGTCCCCTTATATGGCTGGTCATTGAAGAGGTGCCCCCTTATATTGCTGGTCATTGAAGAGGTGTCCTCTTATATTGGTGGTCATTGAAGAGGTGTCCCCTTATATTGGTGGTCATTGGAGAGGTGTCCCCTTATATTGGTGGTCATTGAGGAGGTGTCCCCTTATATTGGTAGTCATTGGAGAGGTGTCCTCTTATATTGGTGGTCATTGAAGAGGTGTCCCCTTATATTGGTGGTCATTTAAGAGGTGCTCCCCTTACATTGGTGGTCATTGAAGAGGTGTCCTGTTTCATTGGTGGTCATTGAAGAGGTGCCCCCGTATATTGGTGTTCATTGAAGAGGTGTCCCCTTATATTGTTTTTTTTTTAAGAGGTGTCTCCTTATATTGGTGGTCATTGAAGAGGTGTCCCCTTATGGTGGTCATTGAAGAGGTGTCCCCTTATGGTAGTCATTGAAGAGGTGCCCCCCTTACATTACTGGTCATTGAAGAGGTGTCCCCCTTACATTGGTGGTCATTGAAGAGGTGTCCCCTTTCATTGGTGGTCATTGAAGAGGTGCCCCTGTATATTGGTGTTCATTGAAGAGGTGTCCCCTTACATTGGTGGTCATTATAGAGGTGTCCCCTTACATTGGTGGTCATTATAGAGGTGTCCCCTTACATTGCTGGTCATTGAAGAGATGTCCCCTTATATTGCTGGTAAGTGAAGAGGTGTACCCTTTCGTTGGTTGTCATTGAAGAGGTGTCCCCTTTCATTGGTTGTCATTGAAGAGGTGTCCCCCTTCATTGGTTGTTGTCATTAAAGAGGTGTCCCCTTACATTGCTGGTCATTGAAGAGGTGTACCCTTTCATTGGTTGTCATTGAAGAGGTGTACCCTTTCATTGGTTGTCATTGAAGAGGTGTCCCCTTTCGTTGGTGGTCATTGAAGAGGTGTACCCCTACATTGGTGGTCATTGAAGAGGTGTCCCCTCCTATTGGTGGCCATTGAAGAGGTGTCCTCTTATATTGGTGGTCATTGAAGAGGTGTCCCCTTACATTGCTGGTCATTGAAGAGGTGTCCCCTTTCATTGGTTGTCATTGAAGAGGTGTCCCCTTACATTGCTGGTCATTGAAGAGGTGTCCCCTTTCGTTGGTGGTCATTGAAGAGGTGTACCCCTACATTGCTGGTCATTGAAGAGGTGTCCCCTTATATTGGTGGTCATTGAAGAGGTGTCCCCTCCTATTGGTGGCCATTGAAGAGGTGTCCTCTTATATTGGTGGTCATTGAAGAGGTGTCCCCTTACATTGGTTGTCATTGAAGAGGTGTCCCCTTTCATTGGTTGTCATTGAAGAGGCGTGCCCTTATATTGGTTGTCATTGAAGAGGTGTCCCCTTTCATTGGTTGTCATTGAAGAGGTGCCCCCTTATATTGGTGGTCATTGAAGAGGTGTACCCCTACATTGGTGGTCATTGAAGAGGTGTCCTCTTGTATTGGTGGTCATTGAAGAGGTGTCCCCTTATATTGGTGGTCATTGAAGAGGCGTGCCCTTATATTGGTGGTCAGTGGACATTGCCCCCAGTGGATGGGTGTTCAGTGGAAGGAATGACCTATTGATGCTCTTTGAGTAGAATGTTCCTTATGTTGTTGGTCATGGTCGTGCCCCCTTACCTTGATGGTCGCTGGTCCTCATAACATTGGCTGTGCTGAGTGATGATGGTGCCAGAGCTATGCAGGCGCCACCAGGTAGGAGGTGAGTCTGCCATTGCTCACCATTCAAGAAACCCCTAGAAACCTCTGGAGGAACCCTAAGGCTAAACCAATACCTGGATGAGAAAGGCGGCTTCAACTTGGTAATGTCTTTCCAAAAGTCATCTTTTTAAATCTGCGACTTTCGTTTAAAAAAATTCCTGGTGATCCTGCCATTGAGGCCCTTGTTCAGGCACTTCCTGTTATAGGGTGACAACACTCTCCCTGCCTCCCAATTGTGCTCCTCTGTTGTCACCATGTCAAGCTGGATTCAGATGCAGACCATTGGTGGCCTATTCAGCATACATTACACAGGCATGATCCACTGGGGTCACCATTAGAAACCCTGGCCCGGATTCAAGAAGCAATTGCGCCTGTGTAACTATAGGTTACACAGCGCAATTGCTTACTTGCCCCAGCGTTACGAATGCTCCTGATTCAGGAACATCGTAACGCCGACTGCAGCCTAAAATCTGCGTGGCATAAGGCTCTTATGCCACGCATATCTTAGGCTGCATTCTTGCAATGACCGCTAGGGAGCGCTCCCATTGTGTTCAGTGTATAGTATGCAAATTGCATACTAACGCCGATTCACAATGTTGCGCGAGCCCTGCGTACGCAATTTACGTTGTTTCCGTACGGCGTGTTTAGCGTAAGGCTGCCCCTTCTAATAGCAGGGGCAGCCAATGCTAAAGTATACCCGACGTTCCCGCGTCGCGACGTTCAATTTTTACGTAATTTGCGTAAGTGATTCGTGAATGGCGCTGGACGCCATTCACATTCACTTTGAAGCAAATGACGTCCTTGCGACGTCATTTGCCGCAATGCACGTCGGGAAAGTTTCCCGACGGAGCATGCGCTCTACGCTCGGCGCGGGAGCGCGCCTAATTTAAATGATTCCCGCCCCCTACGGGATCATTTACATTAGGCGCCCTTACGCAGGGCAAGTTTACACAGCGCACACGCAATTTACGGAGCTACTGCTCCGTGAATCGCGGGTAGCGCAGTAAATTTGCGGGGCGCAGGGCAAAAACGCTGCCCTGCGCCTCCGCAAATAAGGGGCAATTCTACCTGAATCCGGGCCCCTGACCTTAGAACTGCCATGTAGCCATCACTGGAGCGCCTGTAGACAGGATGTGGCTGCAAAGAGGCTGCAGGAGATCGGCAGCACATAGGATCCTTTCACACTCAGTAAATTGCATCTTGCCATTCATCACTGGATGAATTTATCTGTGTTATACCCGCATATTTTATTTATTTTTTTGTTCTTACATTTCGCATTGTAAAGCAGAAACGTTCAGACTATAGAACCTAAATCTTCTAATACCTAATATACACAGCAGGAAGCGATCCAGTATGAAAGGACCTGATCTGAGCCGTACCCAACCAGCAACTCGGAATGTAATGAAGCCAGAGGATCGGCATAACAGCCAGGCAGCCAGCATTTCCAGGAGGGGTGCTCAGACATACCCGTCACCCATCCCTTTCTTCTGTAATGCTCTGCATTTTCCATTCACAGACCAGGGTGCCCTCTAGTGGCCACACGTGGGATTCACCTCTCCATTCACATACAGGGATCAGGAGAGGCTCCAGGAGCAGGGAATGCAAACGGGTCACTTTAGAGCCACCCTGTCACCCCGGGTCACATGTACAGAGAGAGCACCCGGTAAAAGTACAGCCAATAGACTTACCTTTCCTGCAGCAGTAACAGTATTTGCCTAGGCAGAGAGTGGAGGAGGAAGCAGCGCTGAATCAGTAATCTGTATATAAGGTGCATGTAAAGCAGGGGTGGGCAATTATTTTTTCGATGGGGCCACATGAGAAACTAAAAATATTTTGGAGGGCCGGGCCAAAAGGCTAAACTCAATACTGCATAAAATCAATTGTATTTCTTTATAAAAAGCAGTAAATATCATTGTTGGACAACTGGTACGAGTACTTGTTATAGACATGGCACAGGAGGGGGACAGACGCTGGGGACATGGCACAGGAGGGGGACAGAGGCTGGGGACATGGCACAGGAGGGGGACAGAGGCTGGGGACATGGCACAGGAGGGGGACAGAGGCTGGGGACATGGCAATAGAGGCTTCCGACGGTCGCATCCATCGCGTCACGATTTTCCGAAAGAAGCCGAACGTCGGTGCGCAGGCGCAGTATAGAGCCGCACCGACATTCGGCTTCTTTCGGCTACGAGTGACGCGATGGATGCGACCGTCGGAAGCCTCTCGGAAGACTGTCAATCAAGAAGGAACGCCCGCTCCCGAAGACCCATACCTGGAAGCGACGGAGAAGATGCATCTCGAAAACGGTAAGTACGGCTCATATTTTAAAACAAATAGCCGATTCCCCTAGACAAAACGAGCAGGAATCTAAGGGGAAATGAGAAAAAAAAACTTCATTGGGTGAACTCCCGCTTTAACGTGTAAATATGTCTTCTGTGAGGCGTCTTCTGCTTGCGGCTCCCACAGCAGACGGGGTACTCTCGGTTTGGGGGGGACTGTGTGGTTCGGGGGTCAGGTCATCACGTATGTCAATCTCCAGGCTCTTTCTCATGGCGAAGTTGTGTAGAATGCAACATGCCCGATAATCTGGCACACAAAGTTTGGGGAATACAACAGGGTACCCCCGGACTTATCCAGGCATCGGAAACGGGACTTCAGGAGGCCAAAGGTGCGTTCCACCACTGCACGGGTACGTGTGTGTGCATCATTGTATCTTTGCTCTCCTGGGGTTTGGGGATTCCGGAATGGAGTCATGAGATGGGGCCAAAGTGCATATGCAGAGTCACCTGGAAGGGAAAAGACAGGAGGATGTTAGTCGTTCATGTGCCCCTCGTGATGTGTGCATCATGGGGGGGGGACAGTCATGCCTGACACCCATGTCACTCACCAACCAGCCAGCTGTCCCCGTACACGTTCTGTTCAAATTCTGTTGGGATGGTGCTTTGACGGTATATGTAGCTGTCATGGCTGGATCCTGGGTGTTTGGCACGGACATGCCATATGAGGCATTGGGCATCGGCTATCACCTGTACGCTGATGGAATGCCAATGCTTCCTATTGCGGTATATGTGTTCTGTGTCACGGGGGGGCATTAGTGCCACATGGGTGCAATCAATGGCCCCCACGGTGCGTGGGAATCTGTCAATTCTATAGAAATCTGCCATTGCCTTCTGCTGCAGATGCTGCTGGGTGGGTCTGATGAAGTGGTGGGACATGCGTCTGAGGATTGCGGGGACAACCTGGTGCACACATTTGCTCAAGGTGGTTTGTGAGATCACAGACAAATTTCCACTTGTTCGCTGAAAAGATCCAGTGGCAAGGAAATGCAGTGTTGCTAATACCTTGATCAGTGGCTGCACTGCATGTGAGCGGTGTGTTGGGCTGGTGAGGTCATCCTGCAGGATTGTGGTTAATTCCAGGATGGCTTCACGGCTGAATCTGTAGATGCGATACACCTCTGCTTCCCCCATGGCAAAGACGTTCAGGCGCGTTCGGTTGATCCGCTCCCCTTCCCTCGTACAAGTCCGTGGACCCATTAGTAGTGCTAGGAGCACGCCTTCCCCTGGCATGTTGGCACACAGATGTGTTGTCCTGCAAGTGTGGGTGCTCTGCTTGCTCAGCTCGTCCGTAACGCTGCTGCTGGAGCTGCTCTCCAGCTGACCTGTGTCCTGGTGCAAAGTTATTCCACCTTTTTGGTGGAATAACTTTAGGCCTGATGTAACACTTGATTGCACCGGACTTAGCCTAAGTCTGGTGCACTTTCATTCGTGAATCGGCCTATCTCCCTAATTTGCATATTTAAATAGGAAATCAATGCAAGCGGAAGATGCATCGTGCCTAAATATGCACCCTGCTTAGCAAAGTTACGTCGGTCGGAAAAAGCCTATTTTCAGGCTTATCTTGTTCTGTGGGTAAGGTGCAAAAGCGCGCCGGAGAATATCTACACCTACGCCGCCTATCTGGAGATAAGCCGGCCTAACTCTTTGTGAATCTACCTATATGTGTGGAGAAAAAGAGGCACAGCACACCAACATCAAAACCTCATCCCAACTGTGATGTATGGTGGTGTGGGCATCATGGTTTGGGGCTGCTTTGCTGCGTCAGGGCCTGGACGGATTGCTATCATCCAAGGAAAAATGAATTCCCAAGTTTATCAAGACATTTTGCAGGAGAACTTAAGGCCATCTGTCCACCAGCTGAAGCTCAACGGAAGATGGGTGTTGCAACAGGACAACGACCCAAAGCATAGAAGTAAATCAACAACAGAATGGCTTAAACAGAAGAAAATGCGCCTTCTGGAGTGGCCCAGTCAGAGTCCTGACCTCAACCCGAATGAGATGCTGTGGCATGACCTCAAGAAAGCGATTCACACCAGACATCCCAAGAATATTGCTGAACTGAAACAGTTCTGTAAAGAGGAATGGTGAAGAATTACTCCTGACCGCTGTGCACGTCTCATCTGCAACTACAGGAAACGTTTGGTTGAAGTTATTGCGGCCAAAGGAGGTTCAACCAGTTATTAAATCCAAGGGTTCACATACTTTTTCCACCTGCACTGTGAATGTTTACATGGTGTGTTCAATAAAAACATGGTAACATTTAATTCTTTGTGTGTTATTAGTTTGAGCCGACTGTGATTGTCTATTGTTGTGACTTAGATGAAGATCAGATCACATTTTATGACCAATTTGTGCAGAAATCCCATATCATTCCAAAAGGGTTCACATACCGTATTTATCGCGGTATAACGTACTCCCGCGTATACCGTGCACCCCTAAAGTGGCCCCCAATCCTGTGGAAAAAAACATTTTTTTTGTACTTACAGTTTTTGGTGTCTTGCGCGGCGTCCATCGGCGGCCTCGTCGGGTCCGGCGTCCTTCTGCGGCTTCGGGTGTCCTCTTCGGCGGGTCCGGCGTGCGTCTTCGGCGGGTCGGGTGTCCTTTTCGGCGGTCGGGTGTCCTCTTCGGCGGGTCCGGCGTCCTTCTGTGGCGTCCTCCCCGCTCGTTTCCCGCGCCGAGTTTTGAATACTGCGCCGACATATACAGAGCGCAGTACACTCGTGTATTGTCGGCAATGCTCGGCTACCCGCGCTGACGTCCTGTACGTCCAGGACGTGAGTGCGGAAGGAGCCGAGACTGCCCGACTATACCTGAGTGTACTGCGCTCGGTATATGTCGACGCAGTATTCAAAACTCGGCGCGGGAAAGCGGGTATCGGCGTATACCGCGCACCCACAATTTTGCCCTGATTTTCAGGGCAAAGAAGTGCGCGGTATACGCCGATAAATACGGTACTTTTTGTGGCAACTGTAATATATATGTGTATATATATATATATATATATATATATATATATACACAGTGTATATATATATATATATATATATATATATATATATATATATATATATATATATATATATATATATTGCAAGAAACAAGTAATTATATTTAATATATAATTATATATATGTTTTATATAATAATAAAAATTGCATATTTAAAAATATAGTTATACATTTTGTTTTAAAATGTAAATACAATATTATATTTAAAATATATAATATTCAATAGACATCGTCATGTCACAAGGCTTCTTTGTTAGCATATGTTAAAGTTTGTGTAAAGCTTTTTATGCATTCTTATCTGTATGAAAATTTTCTTAAAATAAAGAGTGTTAAAATATATATATATACAAAACATATATAAATAGACAGCTGCATGGGTCTGGAACTTATCTCCACTGTAAAAATTAATACAAAATTGATAATAACAAAGAGGTAAAAAAAAGGAATATGATATTATTTATATATTATTTATATATTTATATAGGTAGATATAAAATACAAACATATCATATCATTAATTAAAAAAATGTTATATATATTTATTTGTAATATAATATAAACAAAAGTATATTCAAAAATATAATATAACTGTAAATGTAGTTTTACAATTTAAATATAATATTATATTTAAAAAATATAATATATCAAAATAAAAATATATAAATAGACAGCTGCATGTGGGTCTGGATCTGATCTCCACTGTAAAACGAATGAAACATAGTTAATAACAAAGAGGTGAAAAAAAAGGAATATGTTATTATGTATATATATTTATATACGTAGATATAAAATACAAACATATCATCAATTAAAAATTGTTATATATATTTATTTGTAATATTATATATATATATATATATATAAAGTATATTCAAAAATATAATATAACTATAAATGTAGTTTTACAATTTTAAATATAATATTTAAATTAAAAAAATATAATATCTAAAAACCATATAAATGCACAGCTGCATGGGGGGTCTGGATCTGATCTCCACTGTAAAAAGAATAAAACATTGTTAATAACAAAGAGGTAAAAAAAAAGGAATATGATATTATTTATATAGGTAGATATAAAATACAGACATATCATCAATTAAAATTTGTTATATATATATATGTGTGTGTGTGTGTGTGTGTGTGTGTGTGTGTGTGTGTGTGTGTATATATATATATATATATATATATATATATATATATATATATATATATATATATATTGTGTGTAAAAAAAGTATATTCAAAAATATAATATAACAATAAATGTAGTTTTACAATTTAAATATAATATTTAAATAAAAAATATAAAAAATGCACAGCTGCATAACTTCAATAAAAAATTGTTATATATATTTATTTGTAATATAATCTAAAAAAAAAATAAAAAAATAAATAAAAATTATATATATATATATATATATATATATATATATATATATATATATATATATATATATATATATTCCAAAGGTTAATATAACTATAAATGTAGTTTTACAATTTAAATATAATAATATATTTAAGAATATATCATGTATAATATATATATATAAAAATAGACAGCTGCATGTGGGTCTGGATCTGATCTCCATTGTAAAAAGAATAAAAAATTGTTAATAACAAAGAGGTGAAAAAAAAAAGGAATATGATATTATTTATATAGGTAGACATAAAATACAAGCATTTCATCAATTAAAAATTGTTATATATATTTATTTGTAATATAATATATATATTTTAAAAAAGTATATTAAAAAATAAAAAAAAATCCACTTATCTACCAATCACTGTCAAGTACCTTCACTTATCTACCAATCACTATCAAACAGCCCAATTTCTCTGCCAATCACTGACAGGCTCCTGCTCCTGTCTGCCAATCACTGTCAAGCGTCTCCCCATAGCTGCCAACCATTAGTTAGCCCCTCCCACTCACTGCCAATCACTGTAAGGACCTCCCCTTCTCCTGGCACAGACCTCATAGTGTGATAGTACACAGTAATCCCGATGTATAGTGATGTCCGGCCGGTCGTGTATATACAATCAGTGTGTAATGCAGACACTGATGTGTGTGTGATCGGCCACGCGCTTCTTTTCCCGCCCCCACTGGTTGCCATGACTCCCTCCTCGCTGTCCATTCTCCTGTCAGTCACCCATGAACTCCGCCCCCGCCGCCCCACTGGTTGTCATGACTCCCTCCTCGCTATCCTAACTCCTTTCATTCACTCGAGTGCCCGCCCATCCCCATCCGAGCTCCTCCCCACCCGGGCCCCCGACTTCCGGCCGCCATGTCAGTGACGCACGCACTTTACGCAGCGCGCTGTCTATGCTAGTGACGTGGCCGCCGGGATCCGCCATCTTGTGCCGGACCAACCAACGCCTCAGAGGAGAGCCGCTCCAGGGGGAACCGGCCAGGATACAGCGAGACAGGTGAGGGGGGACCGGGGACACACCGGCAGAGGGGGGAGGAGGGAGACAAGCCGGGGGAGGTGTCCGGGGGAGAGGAGAGGTCCGGGGAGGAGAGGAGGAGGAGGAGGCCGCCGCACACTGCCCGGCCCGGGAA